>NW_028162049.1:0-280000 GCF_964263955.1 Coregonus lavaretus
TCCTATCCCCTAATTGGTCCCCCCCTTGTCCTTGTGGGGATTGTTAATTGTGAGAGTAGTGTAGCTCGGTGGAGCTACTCATAACATTGTGTTGCCAGGATAGATTTCCCCCCTGTGCCTATGTATTATTGGATTCCGTTACAGTGTATTTGCCAGGGATGTTAGTTTGCCCTGTGCCTGTTTCGTTGATCGCTATTGGAGCGCATTTGTGTGTCAACGAAGGAATAAACTCTGTATTCGGTGATTACCCTCCTGCGCCTGCCTCCTTCCACCACACTCATCACAGTCATTCTAGTTATGTGCGAGATACAGGCGTGCTTCTCACACAGCCACCGTCACGCGTCGGCCACGCGTTGGTCTCCAACATATACTATGCACACATACTCTAGTGTAGCTGTGGGGCTTACAAGTCTGAATTTCTTACAGCCTAATTTTCAAGACATCAATGTACAGCAACATTTTTAGGTGTCACTGCAGAACACCCTCCATAAGACTCACATTTCATATACTCAGAGGTGGGGCTTACAATACTCACATTTCATATACTTTTCAAGACATCACTGTAGGACAAACATTTGATTTGATATCAGAATATACTTCAAATAAAATAAATCAATGTATGCTACAGCAGAACACATATTATAGTATATAGGCCTCCTGCCTATCTGATAATATGAAGCGCATATTCAGATTAACTTCACAGTACACAACAAGTTTGTAAAGTTTTCCAGAACCTCCCACAACACGGCCATTTCCTGGTGCGTCTTCTCCTCCCTATCTCTTGTTTTGCTCCTGGTGTCTGTGACACATCTGGGTCCTTTAGCAATCCATGACCTCACATAGGGGACTGGGTTGCATTTGGTCAGGGGTGGGCCAACAAGGTTCAGATAGAGTAGCCCTGATATGGTGGAGGTATGCAGAGAGGCGCGGGTTGAGGTGCAAATCAGATTCATTTGAGAAAATCCCCGCTGGCCTTCTGCACTGGAGATGGGGATGGTGCTGACCACCATCAACATCTCTTTAAGTCCATCTGCAGATGGGGATGGTGCTGACCTCCATCAACATCTCTTTAAGTCCATCTGGAGATGGGGATGGTGCTGACCACCATCAACATCTCTTTAAAGTCCATCTGGAGATGAGGATGGTGCTGACCACCATCAACATCTCTTTAAGTCCATCTGGAGATGGGGATGGTGCTGACCTCCATCAACATCTCTTTAAGTCCATCTGGAAAGTCTCCTTTATCATTACCATCAGTGTCCCTGTACTGCCTGTAGGCCCGTATGACCGTACGTGGACTGCCAATGCCAAACCTCTATCACTGTTTCTCCATACAGTGCTCCTGAATCCTCTGGCCAGTATTGAGCATAAAGCACCTTCAGCTCCTCTATGAACTGGCTGTATCCTGTATTGTCCACTGGTGACTGCCCTGTGTGCAGTAATAACACCCTCACTTCCCTGGTGACTGCCCTGTGTGCAGTAATAACACCCTCACTTCCCTGGTGACTGCCCTGTGTGCAGTAATTACACCCTCACTTCCCTGGTGACTGCCCTGGGTGCAGTAATTACACCCTCACTTCCCTGGTGACTGCCCTGTGTGCAGTAATTACACCCTCACTTCCCTGGTGACTGCCCTGTGTGCAGTAATTACACCCTCACATCCCTGGTGACTGCCCTGTGTGCAGTAATAACACCATCACTTCCCTGGTGACTGCCCTGTGTGCAGTAATTACACCCTCACTTCCCTGGTGACTGCCCTGTGTGCAGTAATAACACCTTCACTTCCCTGGTGACTGCCCTGTGTGCAGTAATTACACCCTCACTTCCCTGGTGACTGCCCTGTGTGCAGTAATAACACCCTCACTTCCCTGGTGACTGCCCTGTGTGCAGTAATTACACCCTCACTTCCCTGGTGACTGCCCTGTGTGCAGTAATAACACCTTCACTTCCCTGGTGACTGCCCTGTGTGCAGTAATTACACCCTCACTTCCCTGGTGACTGCCCTGTGTGCAGTAATAACACCCTCACTTCCCTGGTGACTGCCCTGTGTGCAGTAATAACACCCTCACTTCCCTGGTGACTGCCCTGTGTGCAGTAATAACACCCTCACTTCCCTGGTGACTGCCTTGTGTGCAGTAATAACACCCTCACCTCCCTGGTGACTGCCCTGTGTGCAGTAATAACACCCTCACTTCCCTGGTGACTGCCCTGTGTGCAGTAATAACACCCTCACTTCCCTGGTGACTGCCCTGTGTGCAGTAATAACACCCTCACTTCCCTGGTGACTGCATTGTGTGCAGTAATAACACCCTCACTTCCCTGGTGACTGCCTTGTGTGCAGTAATAACACCCTCACTTCCCTGGTGACTGCCCTGTGTGCAGTAATAACACCCTCACCTCCCTGGTGACTGCCCTGTGTGCAGTAATTACACCCTCACTTCCCTGGTGACTGCCCAATGTGCAGTAATAACACCCTCACTCTCTTTTGGAGCTCGAGTGAAAATTCAGATAGTTGTTGAAGTGCATCACACATAAGACCTAGATTGTTAACAAACGTATGCGAGGATCTCCCCATGGCAAGGCCACTATAGCTGTGATGGTCACGCCGTCGCGGGAGGCATCCTCAGCTGCTGTGGTGAAGTGCTTGTGAAGAGCCTGGTAATTTCTCATTCTTTGGGCCTTGGTTTGGGCATGTTCAAAACCCATTTTTCTGAGGGCTCTTTGTTGCTTTTTTACGTCGGAGGCAGAACATGTTACTGTACATTCCACCCACTCCTTTGCTAGTTTCAACCCTCCAGTCTTTTCCGGGCCCAAGCTCCCTACCTTTTTGCATGTTGTACAGGCCAGCTTTGAATATTGCTTGACAAGCCAGAGGTTATAAGTTTGCTTGGTCTTGAACTGAGCCTCCGTCCAAATTGCACCTGCTCCGGGCACTGCCCCTCCGTGCACTTCGTCGGTGGATGGACATATGTAGAAATAAGAGAGCAGGTCTGAAATCAGTGGGGAAGGATTAGGATGACTCCACAGAAGGATCACCACACTTTTACATGATGGTTTTTCTGGGAGGCTGGAGAAATAACCAGGAGGCAACTTGATTTAACTCTGATCGCTTTTTTAAATGTTTACAGTGCAAACAGTGAACAAATTGTATAAATAATGCAGCGTGAGGTACTGGAGCCGGGCAAATAGGTGCTGGAACAAATGAGGTCAAATCTGAGAGGTGCCAGATCCGGCTCAAATTAAACACTGGAACCCAGGTCTGGAGTGTATGACGTTGGTGTATTGGTACTGAATATACACGAGATGGAGACAAGACTGATTGGAACAGAACCAGTGAGACCTAGACCAAGACTCAACCACTAGAGACCTCTAGACCCATGTGTCCAACCTGTAAGGAGACCAAGACCAGTTTAAATGTGTCTCACCTGTAAGGAGACCTAGACCAGTTTAAATGTGGACAAATGAGCCCCAGAGTGTGAACATTAATGCTAGTGTGATGATGATGCTGTCAGTACAGCATAGTGTGGTGAGTTTCAGAGTTGGTCATTAGTCCTCATAGGGGATGGTTTCATTCTATGGAGTAGCAGTGATCTTCATGACATTGTGCATGTTTTAGATCAAATCCATTGCAGTCAATAATAATATGCCATTTAGCAGACGCTTTTATCCAAAGCGACTTACAGTCATGCGTGTATACATTTTTTGTGTATGGGTGGTCCCGGGGATCGAACCCACTACCTTGGCGTTACAAGCGCTGTACTCTACCAGCTGAGCTACAGAGGACCACAGACTCAACTGCACAGACTCACTAATCTACAAATCCACTTGCATCTCAAATATTGACTCACTAAGTGGTCCAGATCAGTGATTCTGCGCCTCTCCTTGATCAGACTGATCCCCTCCAACACACTGATGCCTGTTTCTCACTATAGAGCCGATTCAAGCCAAGCAGGGCCAAACTGGGCTGGCTAACACTACAGAGCTGAGTCAAGCAGGGCCAAACTGGGCTGGCTAACACTACAGAGCTGAGTCAAGCAGGGCCAAACTGGGCTGGCTAACACTACAGAGCTGAGTCAAGCAGGGCCAAACTGGGCTGGCTAACACTACAGAGCTGAGCCAAGCAGGGTCAAACTGGGCTGGCTAACACTACAGAGCTGAGTCAAGCAGGGCCAAACTGGGCTGGCTAACACTACAGAGCTGAGTCAAGCCAAGCAGGGCCAAACTGGGCTGGCTAACACTACAGAGCTGAGTCAAGCAGGGCCAAACTGGGCTGGCTAACGCTACAGAGCTGAGTCAAGCAGGGCCAAACTGGGCTGGCTAACACTACAGAGCTGAGTCAAGCAGGGCCAAACTGGGCTGGCTAACACTACAGAGCTGAGTCAAGCAGGGCCAAACTGGGCTGGCTAACACTACAGAGCTGAGTCAAGCAGGGCCACACTGGGCTGGCTAACACTACAGAGCTGAGTCAAGCCAAGCAGGGCCAAACTGGGCTGGCTAACACTACAGAGCTGAGTCAAGCCAAGCAGGGCCAAACTGGGCTGGCTAACACTACAGAGCTGAGTCAAGCCAAGCAGGGCCAAACTGGGCTGGCTAACACTACAGAGCTGAGTCAAGCCAAGCAGGGCCAAACTGGGCTGGCTAACACTACAGAGCTGAGTCAAGCAGGGCCAAACTGGGCTGGCTTACACTACAGAGCTGAGTCAAGCAGGGCCAAACTGGGCTGACTAAAACTACAGAGCTGAGCCAAGCAGGGCCAAACTGGGCTGGCTAACACTACAGAGCTGAGTCAAGCAGGGCCAAACTGGGCTGGTTAACACTACAGAGCTGAGTCAAGCAGGGCCAAACTGGGCTGGCTAACACTACAGAGCTGAGTCAAGCAGGGCCAAACTGGGCTGGCTAACACTACAGAGCTGTGTCAAGCAGGGCCAAACTGGGCTGGCTAACACTACAGAGCTGAGTCAAGCAGGGCCAAACTGGGCTGGCTAACACTACAGAGCTGAGTCAAGCAGGGCCAAACTGGGCTGGCTAACACTACAGAGCTGAGTCAAGCAGGGCCAAACTGGGCTGGCTAACACTATAGAGCTGAGTCAAGAAGTGCCAAACTGGGCTAGCTAACACTACAGAGCTGAGTCAAGCAGGGCCAAACTGGGCTGGCTAACGCTACAGAGCTGAGTCAAGCAGGGCCAAACTGGGCTGGCTAACACTACAGAGCTGAGTCAAGTAGGGCCAAACTGGGCTGGCTAACACCATAGAGCTGAGTCAAGCCAAGCAGGGCCAAACTGGGCTGGCTAACACTACAGAGCTGAGTCAAGCCAAGCAGGGCCAAACTGGGCTGGCTAACACTACAGAGCTGAGTCAAGCAGGGCCAAACTGGGCTGGCTAACACTACAGAGCTGAGTCAAGCAGGGCCAAACTGGGCTGGCTAACACTACAGAGCTGAGCCAAGCAGGGCCAAACTGGGCTGGCTAACACTACAGAGCTGAGTCAAGCAGGGCCAAACTGGGCTGGCTAACACTACAGAGCTGAGCCAAGCAGGGCCAAACTGGGCTGGCTAACACTACAGAGCTGAGTCAAGCAGGGCCAAACAGGGCTGCCTAACACTACAGAGCTGAGTCAAGCAGGGCCAAACTGGGCTGGCTAACACTACAGAGCTGAGTCAAGCAGGGCCAAACTGGGCTGGCTAACACTACAGAGCTGAGTCAAGCAGGGCCAAACTGGGCTGGCTAACACTACAGAGCTGAGTCAAGCAGGGCCAAACTGGGCTGGCTAACACTACAGAGCTGAGTCAAGCAGTGCCAAACTGGGCTAGCTAACACTACAGAGCTGAGTCAAGCAGGGCCAAACTGGGCTGGCTAACGCTACAGAGCTGAGTCAAGCAGGGCCAAACTGGGCTGGCTAACACTACAGAGCTGAGTCAAGTAGGGCCAAACTGGGCTGGCTAACACCATAGAGCTGAGTCAAGCCAAGCAGGGCCAAACTGGGCTGGCTAACACTACAGAGCTGAGTCAAGCCAAGTTCTGGAACCATCCTTGAAAGGACAATGTGTAAAGAAAATATCCCAGCCAGTACAGTCCAGTAGTGGTCAGCTCTGTTGTGTGAATCTTGTTTCTCCATACCTCTAAATGCCATCTTTCTAGATGGTGCCACTTTCAAATAAAATAAAATAAAATGTAATTACATTTGTCACATGCACCGAATACAACAGGTGTAGACCTTACCGTGAAATGCTTACTTACAAACCCTTAACCAACAATGCTGTTCAAGAAATAGAGTTAAGAAAATATTTACGAACTAAACTCAATTAAAAAAAACAAATCAAATCAAAAAGTAACACAATAAAATGACATAACAATAATGAGGCTATATACAGGGGGTCATTCTTGAGGTGGAGTAGCTCTGTGTCACGGTCGTCAATGAGCGAAGGAGACCAAGGCGCAGCGAGTGAAAAGAACATGTTGACTTTATTACTTAAAGCAACCAACAACAACAAACCAAAGCGACGAATGTGAAGTCCAATAGTGACAATGACTACACAGGAACAAAAACCCACAAAACCAAGGTGAAACCACACAGTTTAAATATGGCTCCCAATCAGAGCTAACGAGCCGACAGCTGTCACTCGTTACCTCCGATTGGGAGTCACATGAATACAAACAAGGAAGACAACCACCTAGACACCCCAACCAAACAGCACACAACAAAACGAACACACCCTGGTTCATAAACAACGTCCCGGAACCAGAGCGTGACAGTACCCCCCCCTAAAGGTGCGAACCCCGGGCGCACCAACATAAAGTCTAGGGGAGGGTCTGGGTGGGCGTCTGTCCACGGTGGCGGCTCTGGCCCCGGTCGTGATCCCCACCCCACCACAGTCACAAACTGCTTAAGTAGCCTCCTCCCACTGACCACCCTCCAAACTAACCCACCTGGATAAAGGGGCAGCTCCGGACGAAGAGGCAGCACCGGACTAAGGGGCAGCACCGGACTAAGGGGCAGCACCGGGCTAAGGGGCAGCACCGGGCTAAGGGACAGCACCTGACTAAGGGGCAGCACCGGACTAAGGGGCAGCACCGGGCTAAGGGACAGTACCTGACTAAGGGGCAGCACCGGACTGAGGGGCAGATCCTGGCTGGCTGGCTCTGGCGGATCCTGGCTGGACGGCTCTGGCGGATCCTGGCTGGACGGCTCTGGCGGATCCTGGCTGGAAGGCTCTGGCTGATCCTGGCTGGCGGAAGGCTCTGGCTGATCCTGTCTGGCAGAAGGCTCTGGCTGATCCTGTCTGGCGGAAGGCTCTGGCTGATCCTGTCTGGCGGAAGGCTCTGGCTGATCCTGTCTGGCGGAAGGCTCTGGCTGATCCTGTCTGGCGGAAGGCTCTGGCTGATCCTGCCTGGCGGAAGGCTCTGGCTGATCCTGTCTGGCGGAAGGCTCTGGCTGCTCCTGTCTGGCGGAAGGCTCTGGCTGATCCTGTCTGGCGGAAGGCTCTGGCTGCTCCTGTCTGGCGGAGAGCTCTAGCGGCTCCGGTCTGGCGGACGGCTCTGAAGGCTCATGGCAGACGGGCGGCTTTGCAGGCTCAGTACAGACGGGCAGTTCCTGCGGCGCTTGGCAGACGGGCAGTTCAGGCGCCGTTGGGCAGACGGACAGTTCAGGCCCCGTTGGGCAGACGGCAGACTCTGGCCGTCTGAGGCGCATCGTAGGCCTGGTGCGTGGTGCCGGAACAGGAGGTACCGGGCTGAGGACACGCATCTCAGGGCTAGTGCGGGAAGCAACAACAGGACGCACAGGACTCTGGGGACACACAGGAGGCTTGGTGCGTGGTGTATGCACTGGTGGTAAAGGGCTGGAGACACGCACCATCGAGCCAGTGCGTGGAGGAGACACAGGGCTCTGAAGACGCACAGGAAACCTGGTGCGTGGTGTAGGTACTGGTGGTACTGGGCTGGAGCGAGGAGGTGGCGCCGGAAATACCGGACCGTGCAGGCGTACTGGCTCCCTTGAGCACTGAGCCTGCCCAACCTTACCTGGGTTGATGCTCCCCGTCGCCCGACCAGTACGGGGAGGTGGAATAACCCGCACCGGCCTATGTGGGCGAACCGGGAACACCATGCGTAAGGCTGGTGCCATGTACGCCGGCCCGAGGAGACGCACTGGTGACCTGCTGCGTGGGACCGGCTTCATGACATCCGGCTCAACACTCAATCTGGCCCGGCCGATACGTGGAGCTGGACTGTACCGAACCGGGCTATGCCTGCGTACAGGAGACACCATGCGCTCAACTGCGTAACACGGTGTCTGCCCGTACTCTCGCTCTCCACGGTCAGTCCAGGGAGTAGGCGCAGGTCTCCTACCTGACTTCGCCACACTCCCTCTTAGCCCCCCCCCAAGAAATTCTTGGGTAGTACCCACAGGCTTCCAGTCTTGCCTCCGTGCTGCCTCCTCATATCGCCGCCTCTCGGCTTTAGCTGCCTCCAGCTCTTCACGAGGACGGCGATATTCTCCCGGTTGTGCCCAAGGCCCCTTACCATCCAGAATCTCCTCCCATGTCCATGAATCCTTTATGGGTGGATATAAATCCTGTGTAGGTGGATCCTGTTGCCGCTTGACACGCCGCTTGGTCCTTTTGTGGTGGGTTTTTCTGTCACGGTCGTCAATGAGCGAAGGAGACCAAGGCGCAGCGAGTGAAAAGAACATGTTGACTTTATTACTTAAAGCAACCAACAACAACAAACCAAAGCGACGAATGTGAAGTCCAATAGTGACAATGACTACACAGGAACAAAAACCCACAAAACCAAGGTGAAACCACACAGTTTAAATATGGCTCCCAATCAGAGCTAACGAGCCGACAGCTGTCACTCGTTACCTCCGATTGGGAGTCACATGAATACAAACAAGGAAGACAACCACCTAGACACCCCAACCAAACAGCACACAACAAAACGAACACACCCTGGTTCATAAACAACGTCCCGGAACCAGAGCGTGACACTCTGCCAGGCAATGTGTGGGGGTACAGGTTAGTTGAGGTCATTTGTAAAGTGACTATGCATAGATAAACAGCAAGTAGCAGCAGTGTAAAATCAAAAAGGGGGGGGGGGGTCAATGTAAATAGTCCGGGTGGCCATTTCATTAATTATTCCCCCATTCGTTTGGGATTGAGACCTGCAGTCATCTTGATTTAAGACCACTTTTGAGAAGTGTTCCACAGGCAGTAAATCTATTGTAGAATAAATGGAACCTGGATCCATTTCATTCTATTAACATGGCTTATGTGTGTTATAGCAGTAGTGGGGTTAAACTGATATTAAAATGACAACTCCATAGGTGGGTACCAGGTCAGGGGAGTTCATCTCTGCTCCCAGCATCCCTGGGACAGTACTGATCAACATAGCTGACCTGATGCAGAGGTGGACCAGTGATGTTTTCCTCTCAGTGGTGAGACTTGCCCTTCCATTTGATACACTGTTAACTCATAAGATCACACAAGATGTTACAGGCTTATTGCATTTGTAAACAGACCTGTGTTCAAATACTATTTAAAATAATTTTGAATGCTTGATTGAGTTTTCCTGTTCCAACGGAACAAATAGAAAAGTCCTAAAAGTATAAGCTAACCCCGCCCACCTGGAAGATTAAAGGAAATGCTCAAAGTATTTGTAATATTTCAAATAGTATTTGAATCCAGGGTCGTATTCATTAGGGAAAACTGTAGCAAAACATTTTGCAACAGTAAACAAACGTTTATTTTCAGTTAGTCCATCCCTGTTTCATTTAATTTTCTTCAGTTTGGTGCCTAGTGAATAAGACTCAGGTCTCTTTGGAAACATCAATTTGGTTTTTGCATCTCACTTTCCCTTCCAGATCCATAGGGCTTTGCTGCCCCCCGCTGGAGACTGGAGCACACGGCAGTCCCTGGCTTTCTTTGTGCAGCTGGAGGATGAGGCCCTCCTCACCTGTTGTGACGGGGTCCAACAAATATCCCCTGGTGAAGGCAGGGTCCTATCTCATCCAACGCTTCAATGACTCTTATGGGAGGCAGTGAGCATTTCCCATGTTAAGCTATGGAATTCATTGTACAGCATTGGATTGGTGTTGGCATGGGGTAGAGGGAGTGTACATATACCAGTCATTTCCTTTTAAATCCATGAAGGGAAGTGGACAAGTTCAAACTTAGAAAGGAGATAATAGTTACACACCCATGTGTCCTGATAACTACAGGAATGAAACCATATTGAGGTTGTCTGCTTTCTATACAGTTTGAGGGGAGAGAGAGAGAGAGACAGAGAGAGAGAGAGATGCAGAGAGGCAGAGAGAGAGAGAGAGACAGATAGAGAGAGAGAGAGAGAGAGAGAGAGAGAGAGAGAGAGAGAGAGAGAGAGAGAGAGAGAGAGAGAGAGAGAGAGAGGACATCAGGTAAAGTTCTGGAGATGAGGGAATATGTGTCCAGAAAGAAACCCTCCAATATGGTTAACCCCAGTTAGGCCCAGTATGGACTATCAATACAAGTGACCATTTAGAATGTGACCCAGTTCAATGGGTCTTAACAGAACTGGGGGATGTCAGCCATGAAGTTGTCTAAACACAACTGGAATATAATTTGTTTGTGATTCATTGTTAATGGATTTTCCATTAGGAACACAGGGGGAAAACCTAACACAACAACACACATAACACACAACCAATAAAAACAAAGGGGGAGGAAACCACTAAAGTCATTACCATATTGTCATTTTCTAATGACAGGGAGAAAACATGTAAAATCTAGAAGACTACTTTAGATCTGGTCAGAAGAAGCCTAGTGCACTACTTAGGGAACAGGGTGTCATTTGGGCCAGAGTCAGTAACTCCCCTGGGTATGAATTCTCTCTCTATCTTATCTGTCTTCTATATTATGTTCTCCTCTCCTCCTCTCTTCTCTCCTCTATTCACTCTATTCTATCATCCACACCACATGCCAGCTTCAACACAATCCATTTACAAGTTAAAGACACACCTTGGAATAAATAGCAAAGGAAAACTACTACTAGATGTATTTTTTATTTCCCATCACCATGAATCATATTTAATAACTGAACAGTAGCAGACTTAACTTCATCTGTTCCTGACTCTGGGTAGTGGATTAAAAAGACCATCAATCTCCAATGATATTAAAGTACAATTCTGAACATTACTGATATACTGAGTGACAAGTCAAGATAGCTGATGTTTTTATTGTTTGGTTAATAGCACCACCTGCTGGACAGGTTTAATGTTGCTTGACTGAGCAGTATGGGAGAATAAAAGATGCCAAATTTAGGGCCAGTTTCCCGGACATCTCCATTGAACATGCTTTTTAGTCTAGGACTAGGCTTCATCTGTGTCCGGGAAACCGGCCTATATAGTTCAATTAGCAAGTAAGTAACACTACCTGTTCCATGATACTGAGGAAAATGACATTGAGACAGAGAACCAATTGAGAAAACATATCAATGGTTCTGAATGCCAAACAATATACATCAGAAACATACATCATGATTAATGTGAATGTATAAGTTTAAAACATTGCACTTACAAAACTATGAATGCATTGAATTGTAATTCATAACATCTTCTGAAGATCAAATCAATCAAATCATTGTACATAAAAACAGAGCAGAATGAATCATCACATCTGGGGACCATCACCACCAGCATGACTAGTATCTATGTGGACCCTACTACAGTTTAACCAGCTCAGCTATAGACTACACCAGCATGACCAGTATCTATGTGGACCCTACTACAGTTTAACCAGCTCAGCTATAGACTACACCAGCATGACTAGTATCTATGTGGACCCTACTACAGTTTAACCAGCTCAGCTATAGACTACACCAGCATGACTAGTATCTATGTGGACCCTACTACAGTTTAACCAGCTCAGCTATAGACTACACCAGCATGACTAGTATCTATGTGGACCCTACTACAGTTTAACCAGCTCAGCTATAGACTACACCAGCATGACTAGTATCTATGTGGACCCTACTACAGTTTAACCAGCTCAGCTATAGACTACACCAGCATGACTAGTATCTATGTGGACCCTACTACAGTTTAACCAGCTCAGCTATAGACTACACCAGCATGACTAGTATCTATGTGGACCCTACTACAGTTTAACCAGCTCAGCAGTACCAGAGAGATTAAACCCAGGATAGAGGGGCTGAGTGAATGTGGTCTGGACTCTGTGGAGGAGGGTCATTGTGTCAGAGACACTGTAGAAGGACAGAGTACCTGCCTTGTGATCCAGGTACACTCCTACTCTGGAGGACTGAGGGTTTGATACTTCAGTCACAACATTATTGTGTCTGAACCAATAACCACCACTAGAGCACACTAAACTCCAGGACTTGTCATTATCTCCAAATACACCATCTGTCTCTGTTCTGCTGATGTCTTTATATGAGACTGCTGTAACAACACACACCCCACTCCACTCCATCTCCCAGTAACAGCGTCCAGACAGACCCTCTCTACACAGAACCTGACAATTGTTGGTGAATCTGTCTGGATGATCAGGATATGGTTGGACTTGGTCTGTACGTGTCACCTTTCTGTTCCCTTCAGACAGAGAGAGGTGTGTGCCTGCTGTGTTTGGGTCCAGTGTGAGCTGACAGGAATCTGGGAGAAGAGCAGAGCAGAGACCAATGAGGGGAGTTAGAACAATAAGTGAAGTCAGATACTGTATCTACCCTGTCTTTGATTAGAGCAAAGCAGAGATCAAATCAGAGAAATATGAGGAGTCAGATAGATACCCAGTCTTTGATTAGATCTACTATTGCTATATATTTCTAGAGGGATTGTTAGGAGTGTCAGTAAAAAGAGACTGTTAGTTACTTCAGAATAAAGAGACTCACATTGTAAGAACTGTTCTCTGGTCTTGGGCTCTGGAGGAAGTACAACATCCACTATATTCACTACAAACACACAAACACATTCACAGAGAGAGGGAATGTTATCATCATACCATATTCCACATGTATATGACTAGTAGGGAACTTTCAATGGTCTAAAGTTGATGTTCTTATTATTTTCAACACACCTGTAGTGGAGATCTTGGTCCATTCTCCTTTAAGGACGTCTTCTAGTTTCTCTCTCAGTTCAGACACAGTCTTACTCACATCTCCAAAGTACTGAAGAGGACGGACAACGATGCTGGGTAAGTCTGAAGATACACTGGTACTGGAGAGAGACTGATAACTCTGGGGGGAGAGAGAGAGAGGTAGAGAGAGAGAGAGAGAGAGAGTGAGAGGGAGCAGAACCAAATGATTGAGAGTTTTAATTTCATATCACATGTATCAAGGCAGTTGAGTTACCTGGAGGAAATGGATGTGATCCTCTGTGTGTGAGAGCTGCTCCAGCTCAGTGCTTCTCTTCCTCAGCTCATCTATCTCCTGCTCCAGTTGCTCCAGGAGTCCTTCAGCTTGACTCACTTGAGCCTTCTCTTGGGCTCTGATCAGCTCCTTCACCTCAGAGCGCCTTCTCTCAATGTAGCGGATCAGCTCAGTAAAGATCTTATCACTGTCCTCCACTGCTGCCTGTGCAGAGCTCTGTTAAGAGAGAGAGAGACTGACTTGTCTTACTTTAATGAGCCATCCTCATTACACTAACACCCCCACCCCTAAAAGCACATTGCGTGCCACCACAACCTCCACACAATCACATTATCCAGTACCCAACACCACAGTACAATACACCAACCAGCACCACATTCCAACCGTCCATCCAACCCCTCCTCTCCAGCCGTACAGACAGCCCCCCTGAGCCCCCATACCTCCTGAAACATCTCCACACTGTTGATCATTCTGTACAACTCAAACTCAACCCTAAGGCGTCAACAGTAATGGCATTACCCTGGCAACACAGAAAAAACAGTCTGTCATTGCAGAAAACGGACACCCCTCCCCAACTCCCAGGTCAACCCGAGCCAACCAGCTATTGGTGTCCAGGGCTCCATGTAATACCATCCACTGGACGACCCCTGACCTTTCCAGCACTGGGAGCTTATAGAGCACCCTCCACCTATACCCTGCCATGCTCTCAGCCCCCACAACCCCCTGCCACTGATGCCCCTTCACTCCCGCTAAGCTCCTGATGTGTCTAACCTTGACACTGAGGGTGTACAGCACCTTACCCCCCACCTCCTCAAACTCCCCCAGGCTCAGAGTGTTAAAAGTCAGTAAGTCCTCCGGACTCTCCTGCCAGTCCCCAGTCTCTGCTGTCACTTGCAGTGGTGGAAACGGTGGTGGCCCCTCCTCAGGCTGCTCCAGCCGTAAGTACTGCAGCATAGAAATCAGAGACCCCTGCTGTATTGAGTCTCTCCTGCCGCATGATGAAGAGCTGCTGATCCAGCCCCAAACCACCAGCCCTCCTCAACAGAGCACATGCTGGTTCCCTCCAGCCCACCTCCGTACGGTACAATATCCTCTGTGCTGCTGAGTCAGAACGCTGCCACCCTGACCAGAAAAAATTCACTAACTTGCACTGCAGGTCCACAAGCAGACCACCGGGGGCGTTGAGAATGGCCAATTTAAGCCATAGAGAGGATGCCACCAAGTTGTTGATGATCAGCACCGTCCCTCTGTATGCCACTTGGGAGATGAGCCACCTCCACTTCGTCAGCCTCGACACCACCGCTTGTGACACTCCTTCCCAGTTCTTCCTATCCCAACCCTCCGAGCCCAGATACACCCCAAGCATCTTGAGCCACTCACAGCCCCACTGCAACCCCCCTGGAAGCTGCGGAGGTCCCCTGTCCCTCCATGCCCCACATAACAGAGCCTCACTCTTGCCCCAGTTTACCTAAGCAGAAGACGCCCCCTCGTACACCCTCAAACTATTCTCCAGGGCCTGTAGGTTCTGCTCATCCCTAACCAACACAGACGTCATCAGCGTATGCTGACACTGCTATGCCTGTCCCCAACCCTATGCCTGGCTCCCACACTCCCTGTAGCCTCCTGCGTAGCAGGCCCAGAAAGGGCTCAATAACAAGAGTGTATAGCTGCCCTGACAGAGGGCATCCCTGGTGAATGCCCCTCCCTACCCAGACTGGCCTACTGAGCCCTCCCCACACCTTGACCATACATGAAGCCCCAGCGTACAGCATTTGAACACAGGCCACAAAATTCTCCCCACAACCAAAACAACACATTAATCAGATATTTATTGTCCACCCTATCAAAGGCTTTCTCCTGAGTATGAACAGATTGTCTGTGTTTGAGCGTCCTGGTACACAGTACGTTTGGTCCTTGTGTACAATAGAGTCCAGGTGGGACTTCAGTCTGTTAACGAGGACCTTGGCAAAGACCTTATAGTCCAAACAGAGCAATGCCACAGGCCTCCAGTTCTTTATGTCGCTCAAATCCCTATTTTGGGCAGGAGAGTCAAAGCCTCCCGTCTACAGCTTAGCGACAGCTCCCCCACCCCGACGCACTCACGCAACACATGTCCTGTCCAATAACTTCCCAGACCTTTTTTTTTATTTTTATCAGAGGCAGACCGTCTGAGAGACGGCAGCTGAGAGTTTGTGAAAGGCCAGGGAAATGTCAATTCTCTGTTACAGAGAGAGTTTGGAAAGATCTGTGAGCAGAACCTAAGAACAACCAGGACCACAGAGTTATGCCCGCTATAAATCAGAGTACAACTCCACAGCCGCAGCCTCATCTCCCCACAACAGAAGTTACCCACCCATCAGGCTCCCTCCTCTCCCCCACAACAGAAGTTACTCCCCCTTCTGCTGTCCCCACCTCTCCAAAAAGCCTTGGAAGCTTGAGCAAAAAGTGACATCTTGGAAGAGCTTTACATGGAATTTCCAATAGGACACCTGCCTGGGCCCTGGTGAAACCACCACCGCTTTCTCCACGGCCTGCGCACCACCACTTGACCCTGCTCTACTCTCCTCCCTCCTGGTACCCCCTCCATATATTCTGCAATTCTAAATAATTACTACTTTAGTAAGGATATACACTTAGTAAGGACATACACTTTATTCAGTACTACTGCAGTTGCTTAATAATTCCAATAGATGGCAGCATAAGACCATGAATGACATTTCAGAAGATTAGTTTAGTTCTCTCCCTGGATACACCACCACTCCCCCTCACAGGAAAACTCCTGCCTGAGCTTTTTACTGTCCCTTTCCACACTGCTAACACAAGAGGAAGAACTGAAAAAGCATTTAACACATTACTTTGAAGTAATATAATGATGATTCATGTTTATTATTACCTGTTTTTATGCTCATGTTTTTAAATTATACTTCATTACTATAACGATTATCAATAAGCCTGTACATTAATTCAGTCACCTCTGCTTGACAAAAACATATTTTTCTAGTACATTCATTGTCAAATTCATCAACCAGCATCGAGCCACTCTGCCTTCTCGAACAAGTAGCCAAATCAACAAGCCCCGACAAAAGCTTGAGCCGTCAGCGACAGCGAGCACTCTGTACTATAACGATTATCAATAAGCCTTCTCGCACAAGCGAGGGGTATGTTGAGGTAGATTTGCTAACCACGAGGGTTGCATGACGTAATTGATTGGCGGGCTGGAAGATGCAGTGTTTTGTCTTTTCTATTCCGAGACTGTTTACTCCCAATATCAGATATTAAGAACGTTTTTATATAATGCATGTTTACTAGGGTTGAGGTTAGCGCATTTGACTAGTGATTATTTGGCCGGTGTTCAATACCTGCTAGAGTTAATATTTTGTTGCTCTCCCAAAAGCAACACAGGCCTAATACGAGATATATAGCTAACTGTAAAGTAATGAGTGACCTTTTTAGAAAATCATAGGACATAGTCTTTGGTTGCATGCTATTTTATGCTTGTAGCCTATAACTGATGCTTTGTGGTTTTATGCAGCCATCTATTGGAAACATTTAGCAATTAAAAGTTATTAATTCACGTAAAGACATTGGTGAGGCAGCTGAGAAATAAAGTGTATTTTTCGTATTAATTCTGGAGATCAGTCTCAAACCTGCCCCACCTATGAAATGCCAATTGCTGGACTTTCACATAGAGGTTACTAGGTCACACCCAGTTCAAACCACATTTAAAAAATAAAAAACAAATGTGTTGTTTATCAAGTGTTCTGCCTTGCAATAATACCTATAATAAAATGACTAATAAAGGTTACATAGGTTTTATTTAAAAAATAACAATAAATGCTATTTAGTACTATAATGGTATTTACTAACATAAAATTATTACTAAAATAGTTTCTAAACGTGTTATAGGCTACTCTACCCTAGAATTAGGGTTAGGGGTTAGAGTTAAGGCTAAAATAGGTTATAAGTAGGGTTAGAGTTTCTGTATAGCACTTTGTGACATCTGCTGATGTAAAAAGGACTTTATAAACACATTTGATTGATTGATTGATTGTTAGGTTTAGGGTATTTAAAGCAAATAAAATGAATAGGTTTATAGGTCTCTTGCTCCTCCCTGTGGCCTTCTGTGGGTACTACATACCTCATTCACGACCCTTGCTAGGCTCATTATCTGAGGTAGCAACTGTGTCAGATCTATAAATCAATGAGCTACACCTATCCATTTAGTTTACAACTCAGTGAACCTGCGCAGCATTCGCTCAATTCAATGCCTACCAAATTACAGATTTTGATGCATATCAAATTACCCAGCAGTAATATAGAAACAATAAATAAAAAAAATTGTTAAGGTTATTTCTTAATTGAAAAAATTTATTCTGGCTGTTTAAATCGGCCACATCTAGAAAAAGAGGACGGACATGCGTTTTGTTTAGGTTATACACCTTTTTCTGAAAGAAAATATGATTAACTGTGACCAGAAAATGTTTAATGTTTGATTGCTATGTGCCAACCATACGTAGCACTGTGGGTCACCACAACATGTACCCAGGTGAACAGTGAGTTTGCTCACCTAGTAGTCATAACCTTGTTAATAATAAGTTACCTGAGGTAAAGCTACAATGTTAATACGGGCTGGTCTCATTACCAACAATAGTGAAGCTGGCATTGTGACTCAGAACAATGGGCTGGGAATAGAACTTTCATTAGGCGAGTTGGTGCCACAGAGCTCAAAACAACTAATAGGAGCTGGCAGGGTGAAACATGCCCTATTATTTCTAAACTATGGCAAGCATTTGGGACATATGGTAATATTATGAAACTGGGCTCCATGGCGGATGCAATGAAGTAATTTTATCAGAAAAAGGCGTTCAAAATGTATTGTGTCCAGCCTAGTCCTAGCCCCCGCTGCCGGCTGGTCGCGCTTGTCTGCACTAGCATTATGCCCTACATCCCCACACTAGAAACACCCAAAACTATCTGTGCTAGCAAACCCTGCGTTCCACCCTTCCCCTGCGTAACCTTGAAGATTGTTAAGAAACAAATATTGGTCTACGAAAAGAGACAACATTTTTAACGGACTACACTTGCCACCCAGCCGAGAGCACACGAAAACCACTTGCAAAATTACCAAAACGAACCAACTACTTGCGGTCTGTTCGTAAGTAATAAACGGAGGCTGATTAGCCACCACAACTCTTGTCAAAAGAGGCGAAATCTGCAACAACACACCCCTCACAAAAATCCCACTCACAACAAGACAAACCTTTTTCATTAACACAACCACCCCCTTGTTCATTCTGCATGCAGATGTTCCGCTCCAACCTGTTCGCCGACCATGAGCAAAACTTCCTCCACACCTTTCTCCGGAACGCACCCGAAGCGACAGCGTTTCTTCTCCACTCCGTTGAGGCCATCACGCCGCCCTAACAAACTACCCCTACTCCCCCTCAACTCTAAATGATAAACAGTGGAAACCAATAAACAAACCCTCCACCATGAGAAAATAAATCCAGAAAATACGCAAGAACCAAAAGAAAAAATAATAGTAGCCCTCCTCACGAACCACAAAACTCTCACACAACCAACTTCTTCTTCTATGATATAATGGCGGTCCACAAATCAACGTTAAAGGTGCATGCCGCCACCTACTGTGCTGGAGTGTGTGGTCAATCACGGTTTACAACATTTCTAAATCCTCCTAGCTAACTCAGTACTTCTGAGAAAATAAAGAAGAGCCCTACTAACTTCTAATAGACCCTCCCCCATCCCCAAAATCCCTTCCAAACCCCCCCAACCCCGTCCAACCTCAATGACCCTACACTTCAATCTTTCCCTCTCTTCAACATACTTACAACAATATAACAACACATGCTCCACCGTTTCATCGACCATACCCTCCACACTCAAACTATTCACATGCTTGCCAACCAGATGTAATGACGAGTTCAATGTACAATTTTCTAAGCGCAATTGAGTAAACACCACCTCTTCCTTCCTAATCTGACCTTTGAATCTTGGTCCATCGACCTTTCTGTAAAACTGTAAACTATTCATATAAATACCGGCCCTTGTGCTCAGAGTACCATCTCTTCTGCCACACATCTATCAAAATGGCTCTGATCTTACATTTGGCCTCACCTCTACCCAGTGGAACATTAATATCAATTATATCTTGTTTCAAAGCTCTTTTAGCTAACTGGTCTACAATTTCATTCCTTTCCACACCCGAATGTGCTGGGACCCAGCAGAATCTCACTACTACACCCATTCTCTCAATTCTCCATAATAACATTAATACCTCCAATAGCAGGTCACTCCTATTAGATTTACCAGATGATAAACTATTCAATGCAGACAGAGAATCGGAGAATACTATAATTCTACCAGGTTGTACATCGTCCTCCCGAGTGGTGCATTGCAGTGCTAGCTGTGCCACTAGAGATCCTGGTTCGAATCCAGGCTCTGTCATAGCTGGCCGCGACCAGGAGACCCATGGGGCGGCGCACAATTGGCCCAGCGTCGTCCAGGGTAGGGGAGGGAATGGCTGGCAGGGATGTAGCTCAGTTGGTAGAGCATGGCATTTGTAATGCCAGGGTTGTGGGTTCGATTCCAGTATAAAAAAAAATATAAAAAAATGTATGCACTCACCAACTGTAAGTCGCTCTGGATAAGAGCGTCTGCTAAATGACTAAAATGTAAATGTACATCCTCCACCCACTGGAGGGCAACTATTATCACCAACAGTTCACCTGAGTATACTGACAGTTCATCTGTTAGTCTTCTACATATCTGCACATCAAATTCAGGAACGTAAACGCCTGCTCCTGTGAGCCCACTATCTGGGTCCTTGGATCCGTCTGTGAAAAGCATTAAAAAAGCATAAAAACTTTTACCAATGTAATTGTCAACCAGTTTCTCTATATCACTGACTTCTGACCAATCTTTCCTTTTCTCTACCAAGGTTAGATCAACAACAGGGTCTGGGAGTAACCATGGAGGAACATCCCCTATCACCACAGAAGGGCCAACCTCCAACTCCCTCAAACCACTCTCATCAGCAAGCTTTCCAACTGTCCAACCAAAACCACTACCTTGTCTACTAGTATATTCCCAACAGTCATCTAGAACAGTAGCAGTGGGATGCTCAACTTCACAGCCTTTCAACCCAATAAGATAATGACCATTTTTTACGCTGTATATCCAAAGGCATCTCTCCTGCCTCCACCAGTAAGGCACATACAGATGTTGATTTAAATGCACCCATACATATCCTTAAAGCTATATACTGGATTCTGTCCAGCTTCTGAAGCCAAGTTTTGCCTTGTTCGATAAACTATACACCCGTAATCAATTGTCGTCCTGATCAGAGCTCTATAAATATCCATCAACGATTGGTTATGAATGGGGTGCTGACAGACAGAGACCCATACAACCAACTACTGCAAAAGTGATGGAATGAGTGAGGCAGAGACACTGTACATTGCCATAATGTAACGTTTCTTCTTCTTTGGAGTTTAACGGCGGTTAGCATCCAATATGTTGCATTAACGCCCCCAACTGGATTATAATCTATTTTACTTTGTGATACAAAATGGGAAAAGGGGAAAGGAACATTTAATTAAAAACCTTCCAACTAACCCTACACTCATTAAATACCCACTACCCCATTCCACTACTTTGACCCTATCTGCTCCTGCACCATGCCAACGGCCTGGGAGGACGGGACACCACCACTCAACACACCCTGTAACTCTTCTGAAGTCTAATCTTGTATGCCCAAATACTTCTCTGCAGCTGCCACCACAACATATTTTTTCTTTGATTTACGTTCCATTTGTGCGGTACAGTTGATAACCATTGCTATGAATGCTAAGAAGCTATCTTTACTGAAGCATATATCACTCGTTGGCCTATCCCTCTGTGCTGGCACAGATCTACTACTCACAGGGATCCTCTCAGGATCTCTCACCCTTGACCCATCCTCCTCTACTTTCTTCACTGCCTCAGCATACGACACCTTCTGCACTACTCTGACTCTAGCCACCTCAACCTGCCTCTCTCGCACCGGACACTTCCGATCCCCAGCAACATGGGTATCCCAACAGTTGACACACACTTTATTCACCAGAACAATCCTTTATCCCATTCTCTTCCGCACACATAAAACATCTTGGAATTTCCCTCCCACAAACTGCTGCGAAATGACCATAAACGTTGCACCTGAATTTATGGATTTGCCACAAAAGCTTGAATCAAGATAACTGATATATCATAACATGACTTTCTCTGGTAAAGACTCAAAACTCAAAAGGACTGACTCCTATGTTTCACCACGCTCACCACCGGGTCTGCGTCCCACCAAACGGCGGGAATCACAAACACCAGGAATCTTCATTTTCAATTTCTCCACCTCCACACTTAACGCTACCCCAGAAATCACTCCTTTCAATGGTGCCCTGTTCCTAAGAGCAAAGCAAGAAACAGATCTTGACCCAAGTTGCGTGACACGGAGCGCCCACTCCCTCTGGTCAGAAGAAACACAAACAAATATCACAAGTCCACTACAGGTTACCTTCACTGATTCAACTGCACCCAACTCTTTTCCCACCCAACATGAAACCACAAATGGATCTGCCAAAAGGTATGGATCCACTTTCTCCAAAAATGTAATTCCTACTGCACCAAATTCTTCTTTATCATGTCCATTGATACCAGGCTCTGGTTCTGAGCTCTTCACCACAAATTCTACCTCACTTAACTCTCCCTCATTCATTTCCATTTCACCTCCAGAACTCGGTCTGGCACACGGCTCACTCTGTTTGCACTTGAGTTATAACATTTGAAAGTCTCTATTCCTTTGAAACTTTTGTGAGTGTAATGTTTACTGTTAATTTCTGGTGGTTTATTTCACTTTTGTTTATTATCTATTTCACTTGCTGTGGCAATGTAAACATATGTTTCCCATGCCAATAAAGCCCTTTGAATTCAATTGAATTGAGAGAGAGCGAGAGCTCCATGTTAATGTATAGGGATAATGAGTCGGTCATGGTTACTCATGGTTATGTGATGAGGTAGCCCCGCCTTCGACTTCAAAATCAGTGTCAGCCCTCAGCCCAATAGGGAATGTCCTCTTGGTGTAACGGTCAAGCTGTTGCTTTCTCCCGCGGTAGACCTGGTTCATATCCCGTCGGTTACATTAAGCAGTCTATTCTCTGAAAAGAGTCCAGACAGCCTGTTCCCAACAGTGGGGTCAGAGGGATTGGAGAGGGTCCCCTCTCTCTCTCTCTCTCTCTGACTGGAGGAGAGAAGAGAAATGGTGTGTCTCCTCTGGTCAACAATACTCACCTTGAGAGACTCCACAGCCTGTTGGAGCTCCTTCAGCTCCTTCTCTCTCTCCTGGAATCTATGCTGGACCTTCTGCTGACTCATCCCCAGCTGCCTCTGTGGAGAATCACTCTTCAATGAGCTATCAAGCTTTATTTGTCCAGTAGATCAATAGTATAGTAACGTGACATAGGGCCCATAGAGTTGAAGGTCTAAAATCTTGAGGAAGTCCCTTTACCTTAAGATATTTAAATGTTGCTATGTGAATGATTCTAGTTTTTATGGTAGACGTACATGTATCAAGGGGTTGAGACTGAACTTTGAACTCCTAAAAGGGCATTCGGAATGATAATAGTGTTTGACTTCAGAAAATTGTGATACATTGGGAGCAAACACAATATACTCAAGGTTTGTGTTCATATTTGTTCTGCCGTGGATCGATATCATTTGAATGATCTCATATTCAAACAACCTTAGTTCCTACTGTATCTTTAATTATTTGTTTATCAGACAGTCACCAACAAGTAGTTCTGGTCTTACCTGTTTCTCAGTCCTCTCTGCTGCAGCTGACACTGTATCATGGCCTTTATGTTCATCCATTGTACACAGATAACAGATACACTGCTGATCGGTACGACAGAAAACCTCCAGCAGTTTGTCATGATGAGAGCAGATCTTCTCCTGTAGTTGTGCGGTGGCTTTGACCAGCTTGTGCTTCTTGAAAGCAGGAGATTCATAGTGAGGTTGGAGGTGAATCTCACAGTAAGAGGCCAGACACGCCAGACAGGACATGAGGGCTTTCTGCTTTCTGGTCCCAGTGCAGACATCACACGCCACATCTCCAGGTCCAGCATAGCACAGAGCAGGAGGGGGAGCAGCCTGGAGTCCTGTCTTCTTC
The DNA here is from genome assembly GCF_964263955.1 of Coregonus lavaretus. Taxonomy (NCBI): domain Eukaryota; kingdom Metazoa; phylum Chordata; class Actinopteri; order Salmoniformes; family Salmonidae; genus Coregonus; species Coregonus lavaretus. Next base: position 23,572 of record NW_028162049.1, read on the forward strand.
AGTTTTTCCACCACTTCAGCCAACATGTTATTTTTCCTCAGATTAGGCCTTGGAGTGAAGGTCTCTCTGCACTGAGGACAGCTATAGACCCCTTTCAGATCATCCTGATCCCAGCTTTCTTTAATACAGCCCATACAGTAGCTGTGTCCACAGGCAGTAGTCACCGGATCCTTCAGTAGATCCAGACAGATGGAGCAACAGAACAGTTCCTGATTCTCTGCCATTTTGGTGCTCTCTCCCGTAGGTTAAGCAATGGCAGTGTCAAAGATTACTTTCTGTTTCATGGAACTCTACACCAGAGGACAGGGAGGGGCTTCCTCTTGACTGTGTACTCTGTATGTAGAGGGGTTGTGTTTTCTTTGATAAGGAAGTGTGACAGAGTGTTGGGTAGTAGCCAGAGATGTTCAGTATTTCTCTTACATCTATTTGAAATACGTATTTTAATGACTTCTGAGTATTTTGTCATTTGAATCACACTGGGCTGAACTAAACATTTCAAAATACTAAATACTTTTCTATACCATTTAAAAAAATTGTGATTCACATTTTGCAATAATTGAAAGTCGATCTGGATAAGAGTGTCTGCTAAATGATTACAATGTAAATGTAAATGCAAAAATTTATAATTGCAATCACTGAAAAACTCAATTTAAAGGGATTCTTCGGGATTTAGGCAATGAAGCCCTTTATCTATTTCCCCAGAGTCAGATGAACTCATGGACACCATTTTAATGTCTCTGCATCCTGTATGAAGGAAGTTAGAGGTAGTTTTGGGAGCCAATGCCAACTAGCGTTAGCGCAATGACTGGAAGTCTATGGCATGCTAGCAGTTACTATAGACTTCATAGCGCTAATGCTAGTTAGAAACTTCCTTCAAACTGTAGAGACAAATAAATGGTTCCATTCATTCATTGATTTTTAGAACATTTTCAGGTCATTGTTTGTTTTCAGTGGAAAGTCCAAATACATTATTTTTCAGATGTTGGGGGTAAAACAGGCAAATCTATAATGTTTATTTATGCTCCATAAAGTTGTCCTAGAATCTGTTGTTACCCTGACCTCTCCCACAGATTCCATCAGGTTACGACATTCAGACCATGACCTCTAACTTGCACCTGAACAGCTTCCTCCTGCCCATCGGTGCCATGAACGTCATCAGCATCCTACCTTTGCTGCTGCTGGCCCCTCTCATGGAGTGTGTCACCTCCTGCTACCTGTCCATGGAGAAAACACCCTTCTCCCCCGCCAGAGTCATCAGTAAGCACATACACACACACACACACACACACACACACACACAGAGAAAGACACACACACACACACACACACACACACACACACACACACACACACACACACACACACACACACACACACACACACACACACACACACACACACACACACACACACACACACACACACACACACACACACACACCCTACTGGTGTACCTGCCCCCTACTGGTGTATTAGAGACAGACAAGAGACGTTTGAACCAAATGAATGCTTCTTTCTCTTCCCAGCCTTCCTCTCTTCTCTGTTCCAGGCTCTGTGATCTCCTTCCACCTGACACCCAGTCATATCAGAGGCATCTCCCTGCACTTCCTCCCCCTGTGGATATACTGCTACATAGATGACTGGAAATAGCTGATTCATTGGGTCAATCAATTCAATAACAGAGCAATTCCAATGTCACGATGATGAGTTTTATATTGAAAGATCACATTGATTCAGTAATTGATTCAGAATACAGAATTGTTTGGATTCATACATGGACATGGGTGATTTAAATATTCTCATCTGATTATAAATGGATCAACAATGATCCCAGTTTCTGATTTGACTGGTTTGCCAGTACTACAGTTTACGTCAAGAGAAAAAGAGACACATTTACAGAGGATTGCAACAGCCAAGAGGTGATCAGGTAGCAGTAAAAGTCTGAAGCCTGAGTGTCAGTCTGTATGTGCCATCATGTCTTCTGTTTAGCAAGACCACTAACAGATCTGGGACCAGGCTTTTATTTTTATTTTTACAATAACTTTAAAAAAGGGGAATTGAACCAGATCATAGGCCTACTGGAAGACTGTTAATAACCCAGAAGCTCTCCATCAATATGTCTGAAATGGTTGAAATCATCTGTACCTACTGGTAATTATTGAGATATGATTTTGTACCAATCCCAAACCCAGGATAGAGGGGCTGAGTGAATGTGGTCTGGACTCTGTGGAGGAGGGTCATTGTGTCAGAGACACTGTAGAAGGACAGAGTTCCTGCCCTGTGGTCCAGGTACACTCCTACTCTGGAGGAGCAGGGGACAGATATTTCTGTTTGATTAGCATTGTGCCAAAACCTACAATGGGGGGATAGCACTCCAAAGTACAGGACTGACTGTTACCTAGAAATGTAGACTCTGGGACCTTTCCTTTCCTGATGATCCCTTTATATGACACTGCTATTTCAACCCATCCACCGCTCCACTCTACCTCCCAGTAGCAGACTCCAGACAGGCCCTCTCTACACAGCACCTGTCACCAGTAGGAAAATCTCTCTGCATGGTCAGGATAGGGCTGAGCTTTATCAGTGGCTGTCACCTTCCTGTTTCCCTCAGACAAGCTGAGTTCTGGATGAGCTGTATTCAGATCCAATGTCAGCTGGAGGACGTCTGACTGATGAAGAACAAAACCCAATAAGTAAAAGAAAGAACATGTATGTTGTCTTTGAGAGGGTGTTTGAATATCACTTACAGAGGGACAACTCTTCTTTGGTCTTCAGCTAAGGAGACATTTCGAATTCTGTCACTATTAAAAAATGCAACTTCATATCACATGTAACAAGGCAGTTGAGTTACCTGGAGGAAATGGATGTGATCCTCTGTGTGTGAGAGCTGCTCCAGCTCAGTGCTTCTCTTCCTCAGCTCAGCTATCTCCTGCTCCAGGAGTCCTTCAGCTTGACTCACTTGAGCCTTCTCTTGGGCTCTGATCAGCTCCTTCACTTCAGAGCGCCTTCTCTCAATGGAGCGGATCAGCTCAGTAAAGATTGTCTCATACTTACTAACTTCTGCCTGTACAGAGCACTGATAACTCACAGAGAGAGAGGAGGGAGTCAATTTCCACTGTTCCTGGATTCCGGACAACCTGTTCCCCAGTGTTGTCTTGGTACTATTTTCACATGTGTGTGGTAAAATTTCACAACTCTTAGAACAAAACTCATCACAGATCGTCAAAAAGGCTGTTACTTTTTTCTTCAAACTTGAAGCACATTTTCAATTGACTAAGTACAAAACACAAAACCACACAGTAACATTTTCACCAAACCTAATCAGTGTTTCATCTAGAAATACCTTTCATATAAAGTAAATGCCTTTCACAATGCAATACTCACAATACTTTTCATATGATTCTCTTCTCATTTGTTTAAATACATTTGACCATCACTTAATCTAACTGCGCTTAATGGTTAATCACTTAACCAGGGGTAACTGTAGTTACTAGAACAGCGCCGGAAGAAGATGGCTGCCGTTTTACAGCCCTCTAACCAATTGTACTATTATGTGTGTTTTTCCGCGTTATTTGTAATTTATTTTGTACATAATGTTTCTGCCATCGTCTCTTATAACCAAAGAGAGCTTCTGGATATCAGGACAGCGATTACTCACCTCGCGTTGGACGAACACTTTTTCTTCAACGAGGCGTTCGCGAAGGATATTCTACAGACTCCCGACAAGGCCCAGATCCCCGTCATTCGCGTGAGGAAGAGACGGAGATATCGTGGACGCAGATCCGGGTGCCTTGTAAGGATCCGACGGCGAACGAGTAAACTGCCTCACCCATCAATCCTATTAGCCAACGTTCAAGCTTTGGAGAATAAAATGGACGATTTAAGATTACGGTTATCCTACCAACGGGACATTAAAAACTGTAATATCTTATGTTTCACGGAGTCGTGGCTGAACGACGACAATGATAACATTCAGCTAGCAGGCTATACGCTACATCGGCAGGACAGAACGGCAGACTCGGGTAAGACGAGGGGTGGCGGTCTCTGTATATTTGTAAACAACAGCTGGTGCACAAAATCAAATACTAAGGAAGTCTCAAGGTTTTGCTCGCCTGAGGTAGAGTATCTTATGATAAGCTGTAGACCACACTATTTACCAAGAGAGTTTTCATCTATATTTTTCATAGCTGTCTATTTACCACCACAAACCAATGCTGGCATTAAGATTGCACTGAATGAGTTGTACAAGGCCACTAATCAACAGGAAAACGCTCATCCAGATGCAGCGCTCCTAGTAGCAGGGGACTTTAATGCAGGGAAACTTAAATCCGTTCTACCTAATTTCTACCAGCATGTTAAATGTGCAACCAGAGGGGAAAAAACTCTAGACCACCTTTACTCCACACACAGAGACGCATACAAAGCTCTCCCTCGCCCTCCATTTGGCAAATCTGACCATAACTCTATCCTCCTGATTCCTGCTTATAAGCAAAAACTGAAGCAGGAAGCACCAGTGATTCGGCTAATAAAAAAGTGGTCAGATGACGCAGATGCTAAGCTACAGGACTGTTTTGCTAGCACAGACTGGAACATGTTCCGGGATTCTTCAGACAGCATTGAGGAGTACACCACATCAGTCACTGGCTTCATCAATAAGTGCATCGATGATGTCGTCCCCACAGTGACCGTACGTACATACCCCAACCAGAAGCCATGGATTACAGGAAACATCCGCACTGAGCTAAAGGGTAGAGCTGCCGCTTTCAAGGAACGGGACTCTAACCCGGACGCTTATAAGAAATCCCGCTATGACCTCCGACGAACCATCAAACAGGCAAAGAGTCAATACAGGTCTAAGATTGAATCATACTACACTGGCTCTGACGCTCGTCGGATGTGGCAGGGCTTGAAAACTATTACAGACTACAAAGGGAAGCACAGCCGCGAGCTGCTCAGTGACACAAGCCTACCAGACGAGCTAAACCACTTCTATGCTCGCTTCGAGGCAAGCAACACTGAAGCATGCATGAGAGCACCAGCTGTTCCGGACGACTATGTGATCACGCTCTCCGTAGCCGATGTGAGTAAGACTTTTAAGCAGGTCAACATTCACAAGGCCGCAGGGCCAGACGGATTACCAGGACGTGTACTCCGAGCATGTGCTGACCAACTGGCAAGTGTCTTCACTGACATTTTCAACATGTCCCTGACTGAGTCTGTAATACCAACATGTTTCAAGCAGACCACCATAGTCCCCGTGCCCAAGAACTCTAAGATAACCTGCCTAAATGACTACCGACCCGTGGCACTGACGTCTGTAGCCATGAAGTGCTTTGAAAGACTGGTCATGGCTCACATCAACAGCATAATCCCAGAAACCCTAGACCCACTCCAATTTGCATACCGCCCCAACAGATCCACAGATGATGCAATCTCTATCGCACTCCACACTGCCCTTTCCCACCTGGACAAGAGGAACACCTACGTGAGAATGCTATTCATTGACTACAGCTCAGCATTCAACACCATAGTGCCCTCAAAGCTCATCACTAAGCTAAGGATCCTGGGACTAAACACCTCCCTCTGCAACTGGATCCTGGACTTCCTGACGGGCCGCCCCCAGGTGGTAAGGGTAGGTAACAACACATCTGCCACACTGATCCTCAACACGGGGGCCCCTCAGGGGTGCGTGCTCAGTCCCCTCCTGTACTCTCTGTTCACCCATGACTGCATGGCCAGGCACGACTCCAACACCATCATTAAGTTTGCCGACGACACAACAGTGGTAGGCCTGATCACCGACAACGATGAGAAAGCCTATAGGGAGGAGGTCAGAGATCTGGCCGTGTGGTGCCAGGACAACAACCTCTCCCTCAACGTGACCAAGACAAAGGAGATGATTGTGGACTACAGGAAAAAAAAGAGGACTGAGCACGCCCCCATTCTCATCGACGGGGCTGTAGTGGAACAGGTTGAGAGCTTCAAGTTCCTTGGTGTCCACATCACCAACGAACTATCATGGTCCAAACACACCAAGACAGTCGTGAAGAGGGCACGACAAAGCCTATTCCCCCTCAGGAGACTAAAAAGATTTGGCATGGGTCCTCAGATCCTCAAAAAATTCTACAGCTGCACCATCGAGAGCATCCTGACTGGTTGCATCACCGCCTGGTATGGCAACTGCTTGGCCTCTGACCGCAAGGCACTACAGAGGGTAGTGCGTACGGCCCAGTACATCACAGGGGCAAAGCTCCCTGCCATCCAGGACCTCTATACCAGGCGGTGTCAGAGGAAGGCCCTCAAAATTGTCAAAGACTCCAGTCACCCTAGTCATAGACTGTTCTCTCTGCTACCGCACGGCAAGCGGTACCGGAGTGCCAAGTCTAGGTCCAAAAGACTTCTCAACAGCTTCTACCCCCAAGCCATAAGACTCCTGAACAGCTAATCATGGCTACCCGGACTATTTGCACTGCCCCCCCACCCCATACTTTTTACGCTGCTGCTACTCTGTTAAGTATTTATGCATAGTCACTTTAACTCTACCCACATGTACATATTACCTCAACTACCTCAACTAGCCGGTGCCCCCGCACATTGACTATGCAACGGTACCCCCCTGTATATATAGCCTCCCTACTGTCACTTTATTCTATTGTATATATAGCCTCCCTACTGTCACTTTATTTTTACTTCTGCTCTTTTTTTCTCAACACTTTTTTGTTGTTGTTTTATTCTTACTTTTTTGTTTCAAATAAATGCACTGTTGGTTAAGGGCTGTAAGTAAGCATTTCACTGTAATGTCTGCACCTGTTGTATTCGGCGCATGTGACCAATAAAATTTGATTTGATTTGATTTTGATTTGTATATGCCATGTACGCATGTTTGTGCATTTGTGTGGGTTTAGAAAAGGGATGTCTAAGCCAGAGAGAGACAGCCGTTTCATGGAACTGCTCAGCTTTCGTTATTAGATAATAAAAGTCTAATTCTTGGATTCACAGGCTCCAGTTTCTTGTGAGATATGTTTGAGTTGACTACTTCATGAGTCATATATATTTCTACAACAGCAGACGGCAAGGAACTGTTGTGTCTAATGAAGTCTGGGCCATCGTTGTTGACCATGTGGTAAACAGAGGCCTTACCATGGCAGAGGCTGCCAGATTAGTTCACCCCAATCTGAAAAGATCAACTGTCAATTCAATCATAAGAACATTTTCTCCAAGAAAACCGGTAAGTCTGCTGGATATGCACTACCATTACATTTACATTACATTTTAGTAGACGCTCTTATCCAGAGCGACTTACAGGAGCAATTAGGGTTAAGTGCCTTAAGGGCACATCGACAGATTTTTCACCTAGTCGGCTCGGGGATTAGAACCAACGACCTTTCGGTTACTGGCACAACGCTCTTACCCACTAAGCTACCTGCCGCCACAGACCAAAGCAATTGGAACTTAAACTGTTACAGTGAATGCATGGAAGGATGTGGGTTTGAGAGTGAAAAGAAACACAGATTTGTTAAAAACAAATTATTAAAATAAAGAGTAAAGCGGAGTGGTTTGTAATATGGCAGATCATATGAAGAGGGTGGACTTGAAGGGAAAGGTTGAGAGAAGGGGGAAATCCTTGAGCTGTCTGTGTGGGCTAGATCACCGGTCCATCATGCTGAGGATCATCTCAGGGGTGAGATCTCCGTTGGACGCAACCTCTGCTACAGGCAGCGCCACCCCTGCCTCTGCCTCCTCTGACTGCTCAACCACCACCTCTATGGCAGCCTGCTCAGCCTCTGGCTCATTCTTCACTATGATGTTCTCTATGGCACCTGTATTCTCATCCTCCACCTGGATGATGGCTGCTGCTGCAGCAGCCTTGCCCTTAGGGGTAGCCTTGCTAGCTTTGGCAGGTGAGGCGGGTTTGGGCGCATTCTTGGGGGGTCTACCGCGTTTCCTCTTCACGGGAGGCTCCACAGGGGCAGGGATAGGCTTGGTGGGTGGAGCCTGCTCCAACTCCATCTCCTCCTCCTCCTCTTCTTCGTCCTCCAGCAGTGCCGCCTCAGCCTCCTCATCCTCTTCATCAATGTCATCCAGCTCAGGATCAGCATTGTCCTCACTATCGTCGTCATCATCGTCCTTCCTTGAGCGCATCTTCCTCTTCCTCCCACCTCGTCCTATCTTGGGTGGGGTTCCATTCTCTCCTTCACCAGGATCCCCGTTACAGTTCTCTGCATGTCTGGCCATGGTGTTCCTGCGGGTGAAGGTCTTGCCACACTATGTGCACACAAAGGCAGTCGGCACAAAGTTGGGGTCATGGTAGCGCCGGAAGTGCATGTCGAGGAGCTGCTTCTGACGGAAGGTCTTCTCGCACTGGCTACAGGAGTAAGGCTTCTCTCCTGTGTGCGTGCGCCTGTGCATCAGCATGTGGCGCTCTTGTCTGCAGCAGTAGTCACACTGGTCACACTTGAAGCGTTTCTCATTTTTGTGGGACTTCTGGTGCTGGATGAGAGCATAGCGCTCGTGGAACACAGCATCACAGTAACGGCATTTCCTGCCCTGCTCAATGAACGAGTGCTGCTTACGCAGATGGACACCCAGGTCACTCTTGCGGGCGATAACTGTGTCACAGTGGGGACAGTGGAACTTGGCCACATTCTCTGTGTGCTTCTGCAGGATGTGCATCTTCATGGTTCCACTCTGGGTGAAACGGGCGTGGCAGATGTAGCATTCATATGGCTTCTCTCCCGAGTGTGTCCTCATGTGTCTCTTCAGCTTGTAGGTGTCTCTGCTGGCGTAGCTGCACAGACTGCACATGTTGTAATGCATGTAAATTCACATAACTTGTTCCAGTATTCTTCCAGTATGATCTACTGACAGTATACTCTTGTTCTACCCTCAGAATTGACAGAAGACCCCATGGTGGTGATCGTGTGCTGACCGACCAGCAGGAGTGGGCAGTGGTGGAAATGGTGAGGGCCAGGAATGACATACGTCTGTCTGAAATAAAGCAGGCCATTGAGGAGAATGATGACACCTTTGCCAATGTGTCATCCATCAGCCTACCAACAATCACCCGCCTTTTGAAGAGGCACCAGGTATCTATGAAACACATTTACCTGGTGCCTTCTGAGAGAAACAACTGCGGGCCGAGTATGTTCAGGTATAGCACTATATACTGTATTACTGTTGCTATTAATGCACATGCTACTTCACAATATCATAATGGAACTATACTGTAAAAAGAACTAACCAAAATATATTTTTAGAGGGTGATGGTGCTTGATGCTGCTGTGAACCATCACTAGTATATCTTTGTTGATGAAGCGGGCTTCAACCTGGCCAAAACTTGGTGCCGTGGGCGGAACCCTATTTGCCAATGGGCGTCCGTCCAAGTGCCTGGACAACGCGGGGGAAACATTTCCAAGTGCAGCAGCTATCTCTGAAGATGGTGTGGTAGGACGTAGACCATTACTTGGATCCTACCACGCTGCACACCTCATTGTGTTTCTCAATGAAATTGAGCAGGCCTGTCAAGGTGAAGGGGTCACCTATGTCATTGTGTGGGACAATGTCAGGTTCCACCATTCAGAGGTGGTTCAGGCATGGTTTCAGGTCCCACCCTGATTCGTGACCCTTTACCAGCCCCCATACTCTCCTTCCTCAACCTTATTAAATTATTTGTTTCATCATGGAAGTGGAAGGTGTACGATCGCCATCCCCATGAGCGTGCCACCCTCCTTCTGGCCATGGATGAGGCATGTGATGACATGTCAAGCTTTGATTCAACATGCCGAAAGGTTTCTCCAGCGGTGCATGAACAATGAGGACATTTACTGATGTGGATGAGAATTTATGGCCAAATGCTCAAGATAGGCTTCATGCTAATTAATGCGTGCTAAACATTATTTTATTTTCATTCATTTAATGTTTCATTTAATGTCTCACATCTAATTACAGACAGTACTGTATGTTGCAATTACATCAGAAAAATAAAAATAAATCCCCATGAATGATTGTAGAGGATGTCATCATTGATCACACCTTTGATTACACATTGGATAGATATCATGGAAATGATAGATTGTCAATGTTGTTGGGTAATGTAAGTGTATTGCCTAATGTAAACTGTAATCTACAGTACTGTAGCATATTACTTTCAGCACTTCTAAGGGTTATTTGAAACACTTATCTTGCTGTGATTTCTATTGGTAGTTAATGATATATTTTCAATTGAGTAGTTTTAAGTTGTTTTGGTGATTAAACCAATGCTCTCATTACATTTATATTTTGAATCAATGGTTGTGTGGTGAGAGATGTTTCCAATCCAAATGAATGCACAATGACAGGTTTTGAATGAAAGACTGGCTGCCTTACAAGCGTGACCAGCTAGGAGTTGTATACTAAGAGTTGTGAAAATGTACCACCTGCTTGTGAAAATAGTACCAAAGTGATTAAAACAAAACCGTAATAGGATTTTTTTGGGGGGGATGAATTGTTAATTGATTTTCAATAAGGAACACTGAGGGAAAACACAACAGAAGAAAAAGGGGGGACGCAACCACTACAGTGAGGGAAAAAAGTATTTGATCCCCTCTCAAATCAGAAGGATTTCTGGCTCCCAGGTGTCTTTTATACAGGTAACGAGCTGAGATTAGGAGCACACCCTTAAAAGGAGTGCTCTTAATCTCAGCTTTTTACCTGTATAAAAGACACCTGTCCACAGAAGCAAACAATCAATCAGATTCCAAACTCTCCACCATGGCCAAGACCAAAGAGCTCTCCAAGGATGTCAGGGACAAGATTGTAGACCTACACAAGGCTGGAATGGGCTACAAGACCATCACTAGGCAGCTTGGTGAGAAGGTGACAACAGTTGGTGCGAATATTCGCAAATGGGAGAAACACAAAAGAACTGTCAATCTCCCTTGGCCTGGGGCTCCATGCAAGATCTCACCTCGTGGAGTTGCAATGATTATGAGAACGTTGAGGAATCAGCCCAGAACTACACGGGAGGATCTTGTCAATGATCTCAAGGCAGCTCGGACCATAGTCACCAAGAAAACTATTGGTAACACACTACGCCGTGAAGGATTGAAATCCTGCAGCGCCTGCAAGGTCCCCCTGCTCAAGAAAGCACATATACATGCCCGTCTGAAGTTTGCCAATGAACATCTGAATGATTCAGAGGAGAACTGGGTGAAAGTGTTGTGGTCATATGAGACCAAAATGGAGCTCTTTGGCATCAACTCAACTCGCCGTGTTTGGAGGAGGAATGCTGCCTATGACCCCAAGAACACCATCCCCACCGTCAAACATGGAGGTGGAAACATTATGCTTTGGGGGTGTTTTTCTGCTAAGGGGACAGGACAACTTCACCGCATCAAAGGGACGATGGACGGGGCCATGTACCGTCAAATCTTGGGTGAGAACCTCCTTCCCTCAACCAGGGCATTGAAAATGGGTCGTGGATGGGTATTCCAGCATGACAATGACCCAAAACACACGGCCAAGGCAACAAAGGAGTGGCTCAAGAAGAACCACATTAAGGTCCTGGAGTGGCCTACCCAGTCTCCAGACCTTAATCCCATAGAAAATCTGTGGAGGGAGCTGAAGGTTCGAGTTGCCAAACGTCAGCCTCGAAACCTTAATGACTTGGAGAAGATCTGCAAAGAGGAGTGGGACAAAATCCCTCCTGAGATGTGTGCAAACCTGGTGGCCAACTACAAGAAACGTCTGACCTCTGTGATTGTCAACAAGGGTTTTGCCACTAAGTACTAAGTCATGTTTTGCAGAGGGGTCAAATACTTATTCCCCTCATTAAAATGCAAATCAATTTATAACATTTTTGAAATGCGTTTTTCTGGATTTTTGTTTTTTTATTCTGTCTCTCACTGTTCAAATAACCCTACCATTAAAATTATAGACTGATCATTTCTTTGTCAGTTTGCAAACGTACAAAATCAGCAGGGGATCAAATACTTTTTCCCCTCACTGTAACATAACAGTATGATATTCTAATGAGGCAACCACTAACATTACAGTATGATATTTTAATGAGGCAACCACTAACATTACAGTATGATATTCTAATGAGGCAACCACTAACATTACAGTATGATATTCTAACGAGGCAACGACTAACTTTACAGTATGATATTCTAATGAGGCAACCAATAATACTACAGTATGATATTATAATGAGGCAACCACTAACATTACACTATAATATTCTAACGAGGCAACGACTAACATTACAGTATGATATTCTAATGCGGCAACCAATAATACTACAGTATGATTTTCTAATATTTTAACGAGGCAACCACTAACATTACAATGATATTCTGTCGAGGCAACCACTAACATTACGATATTCTAATATTCTAACGAGGCAACCACTAACATTACAGTATGATAGTCTAATATTCTAACGAGGCAACCACTAACATTACAGTATGATATTCTAATGAGGCAACCACTAACATTACAGTATGATATTCTAATGAGGCAACCACTAACATTACAGTATGATATTCTAATGAGGCAACCACTAACATTACAGTATGATATTCTAATGAGGCAACCACTAACATTACAGTATGATTTTCTAATATTCTAACGAGGCAACATCTAACATTACAGTATGATAGTCTAATATTCTAATGCCAGTGAGCAAATCTCCAATCTCCACCCTATTCCCTATGTAGTGCACTACTTTTGATCTGGTCAGAAGTAGCCTAGTGCACTACGTAGGGAACAGGGTGTCATTTGGGCCAGAGTCAGTAACTCCCCTGGGTATGAATTCTCTCTCTATCTTATCTGTCTTCTATATTATGTTCTCCTCTCCTCCTCTCTTCTCTCCTCTATTCACTCTATTCTATCATCCACACCACATGCCAGCTTCAACACAGTCCATTTACAAGTTAAAGACACACCTTGGAATAAATAGCAAAGGAAAACTACTAATATGATGTATTTTTTATTTCCCATCACCATGAATCATATTTAATAACTGAACAGTAGCAGACCTAACTTCATCTGTTCCTGACTCTAGATAGTGGATTAAAAAGACCATCAATCTCCAATTATATTAAAGTACAATGCTGAACATGACTGATATGCTGAGTGGCAAGTCAAAATATCTGCTGTTTTTATTGTTTGGTTAATAGCACCACCTGCTGGACAGGTTTAATGTTGCTTGACTGAGCAGTATGGGAGAATAAAAGATGCCAAACTTAGGGTCGGTTTCCCGGACATCTCCATTGAACATGCTTTTTAGTCTAGGACTAGGCTTCATCTGTGTCCGGGAAACCAGCCCATATAGTTCAATTAGCAAGTAAGTAACACTACCTGTTCCATGATACTGAGGAAAATTACATTGAGACAGAGAACCAATTGAGAAAATATTTCAATGGTTCTGAATGACAACCAACATACATTAACAGCATACATCATGATTAATGTAAATGTAGCCAATTAAAACATTGCATTTGATAAAAATACGTTAAGTTTTAATTAAACTCTGAAGATTAAATCAGTCAGACAAAAATAATTGTACAGAAAAACAGAGCATTATATCTGAGGACCATCACCACCAGCATGACTAGTACCTATGTGGACCCTACTACAGTTTAACCAACTCAGCTATAGACTACACCAGCATGACTAGTATCTATGTGGACCCTACTAATGTTTAACCAGCTCAGCTATAGACTACAACAGCATGACTAGTATCTATGTGGACTCTACTACAGTTTAATCAGCTCAGCTATAGACTACACCAGCATGACTAGTATCTATGTGGACCCTACTACAGTTTAACCAGCTCAGCTATAGACTACACCAGCATGACTAGTATCTATGTGGACCCTACTACAGTTTAACCACATCAGCTATAGACTACACCAGCATGACTAGTATCTATGTGGACCCTACTACAGTTTAACCAGCTCAGCAGTACCTTGTGAAGAGAGATAAAACCCAGGATAGAGGGGCTGAGTGAATGTGGTCTGGACTCTGTGGAGGAGGGTCATTGTATCAGAGACACTGTAGAAGGACAGAGAACCTGCCTTGTGATCCAGGTACACTCCTACTCTGGAGGACTGAGGGCCTGATACTTTAGTCACAACATTATTGTGTCTGAAACAATAACCACCACTAGAGCACACTAAACTCCAGGACTTGTTATTGTATCCAAATCCACCACCTCTCCCTGTTCTGCTGATGTCTTTATATGAGACTGCTGTAATAACACACACCCCACTCCACTCCACCTCCCAGTAACAGCGTCCAGACAGACCCTCTCTACACAGAACCTGGTAGGTGTTTGTGAATCTGTCTGGATGAACAGGATATGGTTGGACTTGGTCTGTACGTGTCACCTTTCTGTTCCCTTCAGACAGAGAGAGGCGTTTGTGTGCTGTGTTTGGGTCCAGTGTGAGCTGACAGGAATCTGGGAGAAGAGCAGAGCAGAGACCAATGAGGGGAGTTAGAACAATAAGTTAAGTCAGATACTGAATCTACCCTGTCTTTGATTAGAGCACAGCAGAGATCAAATCAGAGAAATATGAGGAGTCAGATAGATACCCAGTCTTTGATTAGATCTACTATTGCTATATATTTCTAGAGGGATTGTTAGGAGTGTCAGTAAAAAGAGACTGTTAGTTACTTCAGAATAACGAGACTCACATTGTAAGAACTGTTCTCTGGTCTTGGGCTCTGGAGGCAGTACAACCTCCACTATATTCACTACAGACACACAAACACATTCACAGAGAGAGGGAATGTTATCATCACACCATATTCCACATGTATATGACTAGTAGGGAACATTCAATGGTCTAAAGTTGATGTTCTTATTATTTTCAACACACCTGTAGTGGAGATCTTGGTCCATTCTCCTTTAAGGACGTCTTCTAGTTTCTCTCTCAGTTCAGACACAGTCTTACTCACATCTCCAAAGTACTGAAGAGGACGGACAACGATGCTGGGTAAGTCTGAAGATACACTGGTACCGGAGAGAGACTGATAACTCTAGAGACAGAGAGAGAGAGAGGGAGCGAGAGAACAGAACCAAATGATTGAGAGTTTCACATTGAGTTTTAGTTTCATATCACATGTAACAAGGCAGTTTAGTTACCTGGAGGAAATGGATGTGATCCTCTGTGTGTGAGAGCTGCTCCAGCTCAGTGCTTCTCTTCCTCAGCTCAGCTATCTCCTGCTCCAGTTGCTCCAGGAGTCCTTCAGCTTGACTCACTTGAGCCTTCTCTTGGGCTCTGATCAGCTCCTTCACCTCAGAGCGCCTTCTCTCAATGGAGCGGATCAGCTCAGTAAAGATCTTATCACTGTCCACCACTGCTGCCTGTGCAGAGCTCTGTTAAGAGAGAGAGAGAGAGACTGACTTGTCTTACTTTAATGAGCCATCCTCATTACACTAACACCCCCCCTCCTAAAAACACATAGCGTGCCACCACAACCTCCACACAATCACATTATCCAGTACCCAACACCACAGTACAATACACCATCCAGCACCACATTCCAACCGTCCATCCAACCCCTCCTCTCCAGCCGTACAGACAGCCCCCCTGAGCCCCCATACCTCCTGAAACATCTCCACACTGTTGATCATTTTGTACAACTCAAACTCAACCCTAAGGCGTCAACAGTAATGGCATTACCCTGGCAACACAGAAAAACCATGATGAACAGTCTGTCATTGCAGAAAACGGACACCTCTCCCCAACTCCCAGGTCAACCCGAGCCAACCAGCTATTGGTGTCCAGGGCTCCATGTAATACCCTCCACTGGAGGACCCCTGACCTTTCCAGCACTGGGAGCTTATAGAGCACCCTCCACCTATACCCTGCCATGCTCTCAGCCCCCACAACCCCCTGCCACTGATGCCCCTTCACTCCCGCTAAGCTCCTGATGTGTCTAACCTTGACACTGAGGGTGTACAGCACCTTACCCCCCACCTCCTCAAACTCCCCCAGGCTCAGAGTGTTAAAAGTCAGTAAGTCCTCCGGACTCTCCTGCCAGTCCCCAGTCTCTGCTGTCACTTGCAGTGGTGGAAACGGTGGTGGCACCTCCTCAGGCTGCTCCAGCCCCCTCCTCACTGGGTCAGGCAGAGCCTCCTGGACCTCCCCCATGACTCTCTCCAGCAGCCTAAGAGACGTTAGTCCCGCCTGCTGTGCTGACTCTTGTGGGGTTTTCCACCCCCCGGCAGCCGCAGGTCTGCTAGTCTCTTGATGCCTGCTGCCATTAAAGGTCCCTGCAGGATGGCTGAATGAGTGGACCTCAACAGGATCAGTGGGTTGTGGAAGATGGGCTCCTCCCATACCCATGGCCCAGGCACCACACCCCCCTCTGGTGTGGGCCTCAGCAGCTGCCAGGCCCTCAGTACTGCAGCATAGAAATCAGAGACCCCTGCTGTATTGAGTCTCTCCGGCCGCATGGTCTCTCCTATCATTGCTACGCAGACGATACACAATTAATTTTCTCCTTTCCCCCTTCTGATAACCAGGTGGCGAATCGCATCTCTGCATGTCTGGCAGACATATCAGTGTGGATGTCGGATCACCACCTCAAGCTGAACCTCGGCAAGACAGAGCTGCTCTTCCTCCCGGGGAAGGACTGCCCGCTCCATGATCTCGCCATCACGGTTGACAACTCCATTGTGTCCTCCTCCCAGAGTGCAAAGAACCTTGGCGTGACCCAGGACAACACCCTGTCATTCTCTGCTAACATCAAAGTGGTGACCCGATCCTGCAGGTTCATGCTCTACAACATTCGCAGAGTACAACCGTAGCTTACACAGAAAGCGGCACAGGTCCTAATCCAGGCACTTGTCATCTCCCGTCTGGATTACTGCAACTCGCTGTTGGCTGGGCTCCCTGCCTGTGCCATTAAACCCCTGCAACTTATCCAGAACGCTGCAGCCCGTCTGGTGTTCAACCTTCCCAAGTTCTCTCATGTCACCCCGCTCCTCCGCACACTCCACAGGCTTCCAGTTGAAGCTCGCATCTATTACAAGACCATGGTGCTTGCCTACAGAGCTGTGAGGGGAACGGCACCTCCTTACCTTCAGGCTCTGATCAGACCCTACACCCAAACGAGGGCACTACGTTCATCCACCTCTGGCCTGCTAGCCCCCCTACCTCTACGGAAGCACAATTCCCGCTCAGCCCAGTCAAAGCTATTCGCTGCTCTGGCACCCCAATGGTGGAACAAGCTCCCCCACGACGCCAGGACAGCGGAGTCACTGACCACCTTCCGGAGACACTTGAAACCCCACCTCTTTAAGGAATACCTGCAATAGTATAATAGTTATCCTTCTACCCCCCCTTTACTACCACTGTCTTTTGTCTAAACTAACACCTGAATTATTTCACCTGCTAGCACTGACTTGTTTAAAGAAATGTACTTATTGTGATCGAGATGTAGTTGTCCCACTGGCTATCCTAAGTTGAATGCACCAATTTGTAAGTCGCTCTGGATAAGAGCGTCTGCTAAATGACTTAAATGTTAAATGTTAATGAAGAGCTGCTGATCCAGCCCCAAACCACCAGCCCTCCTCAACAGAGCACATGCTGGTTCCCTCCAGCCCACCTCCGTACGGTACAGTAGCCTCTGCGCCACTTTGAGTCAGAACGATGGAACTGTCCCTGGTGAATGCCCCTCCCTACCCAGACTGGCCTACTGAGCCCTCCCCACACCTTGACCATACATGAAGCCCCAGCGTACAACATTTGAACACAGGCCACAAAATTCTCCCCACAACCAAAACAACACATAGAACAGATATTCATGGTCCACCCTATCAAAGGCTTTCTCCTGATTATGAACAGATTGTCTGTGATTAGGTGTCCTGATACGCAGTTACCCGTCCATCTTATAGTCCACAGAGCAATGCCACAGGCCTCCAGTTCTTTATGTCGCTCAAATCCCCTTTTTTGGGCAGGAGAGTCAAAGCCTCCCGTCTACAGCTTAGCGACAGCTCCCCCACCCCGACGCACTCACACAACACACGTCCTGTCCAATAATTTCCCAGACCTTTTAAAAAAAAATCAGAGGCAGACTGCCTGAGAGACGGCAACTGAGAGTTTGTGAAAGGCCAGGGAAATGTCAATTCTCTGTGACAGAGAGAGTTTGGAAAGGTCTGTGAGCAGAACGTGAGAACAACCAGGATCACAGAGTTATGCCCTCTATAAATCAGAGTACAACTCCACAGCCTCATCTCCCCACAACAGAAGTTACCCACCCATCAGGCTCCCTCATCTCCCCACAACAGAAGTTACCCACCCATCAGGCTCCCTCATCTCCCCCACAACAGAAGTTACCCACCCATCAGGCTCCCTCATCTCCCCACAACAGAAGTTACCCACCCATCAGGCTCCCTCATCTCCCCACAACAGAAGTTACCCACCCATCAGGTTCCCTCATCTCCCCACAACAGAAGTTACCCACCCATCAGGCTCCCTCATCTCCCCACAACAGAAGTTACCCACCCATCAGGCTCCCTCATCTCCCCCACAACAGAAGTTACCCACCCATCAGGCTCCCTCATCTCCCCACAACAGAAATAGACAGACATGTCCCTATATCCCAAAACAATGGCAGTCTGAAAGTTCTAAGAGCAGTCTTTTATTTAACCAGTTTACCATTTATCTACGACCATTTGCCTTTTTGTGG
The DNA here is from genome assembly GCF_964263955.1 of Coregonus lavaretus. Lineage (NCBI taxonomy): Eukaryota > Metazoa > Chordata > Actinopteri > Salmoniformes > Salmonidae > Coregonus > Coregonus lavaretus. Next base: position 42,256 of record NW_028162049.1, read on the forward strand.
ATTGTTTACATTTAGTTTACATTTACATGTGAGTCATTTAGCAGACGCTCTTAATCTAGCGGTTAAGAGCGTTGGGCAGTAATCGAAAGGTGGCTGGTTCGAAATCCCCGAGCCGACTAGGTGAGAAATCTGTACCCTTGTACATCGACAGATTTAGGCACTTAACCCTAGTCGTTCTGAATAAGAGCGTCTGCTAAATGACTCACATGTAAATGTAAACTAGGCCTCTGTGAAAGCGTGGCAATAACTTATTAACTTTACATTATTCCCAGACAGACTCCTCTGAAGGCAGGCAGGCAGCACACTCCTGAAAACTAACTGCTCAGCAAAGCAAAGGCTCTTTTGAGAGCTACCAGATTTATATAAAAAAAGCTCATTTTCAGTGTGTGTCCAGTGTCTGTTTATATGTTAAGGGGGTGTTACTTTGGCAGATAATGTCACCCATCTAAATATATATATTATTTTTTATATAATTAACTAAATGTATGGTGTTTTTGGTTTATGTCAGTTTCATTGTTTGTTATGCTATGAATTGTTATTTTATGGTTGTAAGTGATGAAATGAACTAGAACATTTTATATTTAGCAATTTTGAGTAATTACTACTTTAGTAAGGATACACTTAGTAAGGATATAAACTTTATTCAGTACTACTGCAGTTGCTAAATAATTCCAATAGATGGCAGCATAAGACCACGAATGACAGCATAAGACCCTCACAGGAAAACTCCTGCCTGAGCTTTTTACTGTCCCTTTCCACACTGCTAATGCAAGAGGAAGGACTGAAAACACATTACTGTGAAGTAATATAATGATGATTCATGTTTATTATTACCTGTTTTTATGCTCATGTTTTAAAATTATACCTCATTACTATAACGATTATCAAAAAGCGCGAACATTAATTCAGTCACCTCTGGTCGACAAAAATTTATTTATCTAGTACATTCATTGTCAAATTCATCAACCAGCACAGAGACACTCTGCCTTCTCGAACAAGTAGCCAACTCAACAAGCCCCGCAAAAAGCTTGTGCCGTCAGCGGCAGCGAGCACTCTGCCTTCTAGCACAAGCGAGGGGCATGTTGAGGTACATTTTCTAACCGCGATGGTTGCATGATTTATTGGTGGGTTGGAATATATGAGATATTAAGATGATGTCATAATGCATGTTTACTAGGGTTGAGGTTAGCACATCTGACTAGTGATTATTTGGCCGGGGTTCAATACCTGCTAGAGTTAATATTTAGTTGCTCTCCCAAAAGCAACACAGGCCTAATACGAGATATATAGCTAACTGTAAAGTAATGAGTGACCTTTTTAGAAAATCATAGGACATAGTCTTTGGTTGCATGCTATTTTATGCTTGTAGCCTATAACTGATGCTTTGTGGTTTTATGCAGCCATCTATTGGAAACATTTAGCAATTAAAAGTTATTAATTCACGTAAAGACATTGTTGAGGCAGCTGAGAAATAAAGTGTATTTTTCTTATAAATTCTGGAGATCAGTCTCAAACCTGCCCCACCTATGACATGCCAATTGCTGGACTTTCACATAGAGGTTACTAGGTCACACCCAGTTCAAACCACATAAAAAAAAGTGTTGTTTATCAAGTGTTCTGCCTTGTGTAGTGTATTGACAATATGATGGTGTTAAATGTTGTTTAAATGGAACTGAAAGAAGGTTGATTGTTGCTATCAAGAGGGAAGGTTTTAGCGTGACGTCACCTATGACAGACAGGAAGTGGGTTGTAAGATACGGGGATTGAACAGTAGAGGGAGCCAGTCAACTCTTGGGCTATATAAAGGGGGGAGCAACGACGGAGTGTTAGAATACAGCAAGATTTATTTGGGTCTGGTTCTCCGGACATTGTGTCCGTACTTACGCTGGAACCTCGTGGTTTGAATAAAGGCCTTTGAACACGATACAGCCTAAGCAGACTCCTTGATTGACGGTAACACCGACGAATAACCTACACTACAAATGGAGGCTCCGCTGAGATATTGATTGCATCGTTATTGGTCCCTTTCCTGGATTCGCGAGTTGACTACTGTCCAAGCCGGCTTTAAAGGTGAGAGATTACTCACAAAGAAATTTGGCCATTGGTTATCCCGCTTATTCATGAGTAGGGCTTTGACGGTGTACAGTTAAATGTACTTGGGTCGTTGGTGATGTAGGGTGTTGCTGTCGATTAGGAGTCTGATAATAATTATTCTAAAATTGTATAGATATCAATGGCAGATATTGGCAGAATGAAGTAAGGGAAATACGTATATAATTTTAGAGCATTGCAGGTTTAGATAAGCCCTCGTGACGAACGGGGCGACCAACAGGGTGGGCCAAAATCCTGGAAAGGCATTAGGAATTTCTGGGTCAGTCTGGGACTGGGGTTTGGTTGAAAATTTCTTGGGGATGGCTTACTCAACTTCTGTTCGACGGGATAGTTGCATTGGGGGGGATCGCTCATAGGAATAGTCATACCCACGGCAGAATAAATTTAGGGCAAACGAAACAGTAATCAATTAAAGACGCAATGCGGGATGTTCATTTGTGTAGTAGGCCGCAGTTGGCTAGAGGCTGAAGCTAAGGCTGGATTGGTTTGGGCCACGTGGTGCCTCGTGGCTAATGCTTGATTGTTTCAGGCCACGTGGTACATCGTTGCTAAGGCTAAAGTGTGAATCATGCTACATTCTACATGGTGGCTGAGGTGGATGCTAATGCTACATGCTAATTGTGTTTTGTGTCAGTGTACCTTAGGCTAAGCTAAATGCTAATGCTACATGCTAATTGTGTTGCGTGCTACATGCTAACGGATATCCTTAGAGGTCCACTGCGATGGATTCAAGCCTCTTAAACTTGTTTGTATGTAGGTGGAACTGAAAGTTCTACGCAAATGTGAGTTATGTTGTGTTATTGTCTGGCTATAAGTGTAAAATAGAGAAACTGAGGTAGGATGCTGGCGTTCTATTGGGCGTTCTATTGTGTAGTAAGCATGGGCTTGATTTGGATGTGCGCATGCGTGATTTTACAGGGCTAGAGCTACGACATGCGGTCGTGCGGAGCCTACGAAACAAAATGGTGGCGTAAGGTCATATGTTGTTTGGGGTTTCTTTTCAGGGGTTTAATGGCTACCGGAAAAGAAAGGTGAACATGACTCTTTTAAAATCGTTAAAGTAACTGTTATGTGAACGTTAAACTATTTGTAGAGATGTAGTAAATTTATAAATTGAATATATGTTGGCGAAGTATAATGCATTGATTTGAATGACGGATTAAAATAAAATTAAAATGTTTTGAGCGATCTATTTATTCTTGGGTTCGGGTTTTAAAATGTTTTGAGCGATTTATTTCTTCCTGGGTTCGGGTTGGTAGCAGAATATATATATTGAATGTGAATAAATGCTTGTCTGTATTGTTTTCTTCCCTTGTTATGTGAGGCTATAGAACGGAGCAAAGGAGAGAGAGGGGGGCTAACGTGTGCGTGACGTGACGTGACAAGGTGTGACGCAGGCAGAGGATCATTCAAAATCAGGCTAGTAGTTTTTTGTCTACAAATCTTTCCCTAGGATGTTGGATGTAATGACACTCTCTTAGACGCTTGGCAACGGACTGATCAGTGAATAAAAGTTGCAGTTTTGGGTCTCTGTGCATTACTGGGCCTGATTGGGGGGGTTCGGTTGGAAAGCAGGTACTGACATTATTCTGTGATATTGAAATATTTGGCTTCATATTAAACAATGGTTTATATTGGTGTGGTATTATTGTAGATTGGAAGTCTTTTATTCTGTGATATTAAAATACTTGGGTGCATATTGTTTTATTCTGTGATATTAAATACTTGGGTGCATATTAAACAATGGAATTTATTGGGGTGATAATGTGGTAGATTGGAATTCCATGTTGTTTGGATTGCTGTGGAAGTTGACTACTGGTATTCACTTTCCGGAGGGGTTAAGGTAAGTGGGTCCTAAATTGGTAAAATAGGTGTAGAAATAAAAATTGGTCTTAATTATTCATAATTATTCATAGTTGTTAATTGAAATTTTAATTGAATAATTTAATTGTTTTTGGGGGGTTTATTTTTAATTAAATTTTTAATATTCATATTTTTAATTTTTTTTAAATATTCATATTTTTAAAATTTTTATTATTCATATTTTTTAATTTTTTTACTATTCATATTTTTTTTTAATTAAAAAAAAAAAAAAAATCTTTGTTTTCTTTCGAGTTGTTTAGGTTATATTAATAATTAAAGGGGGGGAAGCCATAGGCTATATAGGCTAAAATAAATAGTTCACAATAAAGAAAGATAAAAGAGGACTTACAATGGGGAGAAAGGATAGCAAGGCTATGAAAGTTATTACACCAGTTAATATAGTCGAACATAGTAATCCTTTAGTTAAGGGTATTGCGAGATTATCCGGCAAATGGAACAAACGTTGGCCTGACATTGAACAACCCTGGCCAGAGGAAGGGACTCTTAATCCGGATGTTATCAACATCATGAAAGTACTTCTGTCAATTTACAAGGCAGATCAGAAGAAGGGAAAACAAAAGGAACGACGTAAAGAGAAGAGACAAAGGGAGCTGGGTGTTCTTAAATTGTTTGAAGATGAAGGACAAAAACTGATGAAAGATACCAAAGACAAGGGAAGCAAAGGTATGGAGAAAAAGCTAAAGGAAGAGACGTCGACAGAGAAACTGAGGGTAGAGGTCGGTATACCTTTCTCACATACGGATTCGGCGAGAAGACCCCCACCGTATGAGAAGGAAGTTGAGCTTAGGGATGCTTATCCTCAGCTTCCAGTAATCCTCCAGAAGGGGGATTATTACACCAGAGATGAAGATGAACAAATTATAGAGAGAGGACAAGCAGAAACGACCGTAAAAATGCATCCAAGCACCAGAGGTGGAAAGAAAACGAGAAGTCTGAAAACTAAGGGTGGTATGAGGTAGGATGGAAGTAGGATGGAACTGGAGGAGGACGATGATGATCAGAGTGATTTAGAGGGGATCATGGGTGGATATGATCCGGTCATCAAACGGAGGTTGGCCAGAACGGAGAGAAGGGGTAAGGAAGGTTTGAAGAAGAAGGATACAAGATATTACAGTGCTGAGGAAGATTCGAAGAAGAAGGATACAATATATTCGAGTGCTGAGGGAAGCAAAGATGAAGACAGCGATAAAGAGAAGACTGAAGGTGCTGCGTATTCGAAAGGAGTTTGTCCTGCAAAGACTGTCGCAGAAGAAATAGACGGAGATATAGACCAATGCTTATCAGAACTGAAGAGTGCAAGGACTGCAGGAGAAGTAAGAGAGTTACAGGAAGAACTTCAGACGCTGACCATACGGAAGGAGAGACAGCTGAGAAGAGAATCTGAAAAAGATGAGACAAAATATGCATTAAGGTCAAGGAAAGATACCCCGAGCAAAATGGTACCAGTTATCATTCGAGGTCAAAACTTTGAATATAAGCCGTTGCAAAATACCGATATGTCAAATATACTTGAGAAGCTGCCTATTCTTCAAAATGGGGCTTATCCGTGGATTTCGAAGTTGGAGGAAATTACGGTGGGAACCCAGTCTGCCATAGGAGACGTTAAGAGACTGTTGGCTAATCTCATTGGGATTCCGGATATGGAAGAAGTCTTCCAGAGGGCTGGACTCATGAGATATGTTGGGACGGCAGTGAACGATCCTGAATTGTTGGCTGCAAGTAGGAATCGTCTGTGGAGAGCATTGAAAGATACATTTCCAACAAATGTGCATCCTGATAATATTCTGATTGACCCACTAGGACAACAAGAAAATCCGAGAGCCTATGTGTCAAGAGTTCATCAAGTGTGGAGAAATATTACTGGAAATTATCCAGATGTGAGTCAAATTGAGCAGTCAATTTTGAGAGCTAAACTGCAAATGGGACTGCCCGCACCAGTAAGAAGCAAACTGGCAGAAGTGGTTGGACTTGGAAGCATGACAAAAGGGGTCTATACAGATCACATAGCTCATCAAGTGGATCTGTACAGGAAGAAGGAGCTCAACCAGAAAGAGCAGGACGAGGAAACTCTCAGGAAACTTAATCTAATACACCTGGGAGAGAATAAAAAGGATAAGAAACAAGCTTTGGTTATGCAGAGTCAGTGTGCACCAAACCAACAATCACTGCCACAGTTTCAACCGGAACAGTTCCAACCGCAATTGTATCAGTCACCCATGGCGGGACCAGTTGATTCATATCCCCAGCCAATGTCTGGACAGACACAGAATTGGAGAGGAAGAGGACGAGAAGACTTCGGAGGAAGAGGAAGATTTAAGTCATCCTTCCAGCAACGTTCAGAAGCATGTTTTACTTGTGGACAGGTTGGTCACTGGGCCCGTGGGTGCAATTCGTCAGGAGGAGACAGAGGGAATTTTAGAGGAGGATACCGGGGCCAGGCAAGAGCATCTGGAGGACCGGTGAACCCCTACAGGGGTCCGGAGCCAGGATTCTAGGGGTGCCTAGATGATCCGAAAGGGGGGTGTCAGCTGGTAGCGTCAGGACCGGAAAGAGATCCAACAATTGAGGTGAAAATAAACAACCGACCATTGGAAGTAATGGCGGATAGCGGAGCTGCGTTCACCTGTGTTCGACCTGAAGATGCTACACATCTCCCTATGTCCAATCAACTTGTTAGGACAATCGGATTTGAGGGAGTAAAACAGCTGATTCCTCTTACGGAACCAATTGAGCTCTGCTATAAAGATCACAAAATTAAAATACCCATACTGGTATCAGAACATACACCTGTTGCATTATTGGGAAGAGATGCCTTGTGTAAGTTGAACTGTACAATCAGATGTACACCAGACGGCTGTCTGATAGAAATGCCAAAGGAAAGGGTTTACCAATTGTCGATGATGACGGAGATGGATTCGTCTTCAGTATTCTGGATTGGAAATCTCAGTGAAGATTTTATGAAGCAGGCTAAGATATGGGAAAGATTTATTGTTGCAAATATGCCGGATGCGAAGCTTCCGGAATATCCATTCCATTGTACGCTCAAATATTTCAAAAAGGCTGCTCAACCACAATCAGAGGAATGGTTGAGTCATCAACCGAAGAATGTTCAACTTAGCTCAAGTTGCATTATTTTAGGACCACAAGGAGCAGCTATGAAGATAAACACAGATGATTATCTGAATAGAGAATTTGAGATTGAGAAGAGTGTGCCACATGTTACCTTTGTTGGTTTCAGAAGGCTATGAGCAAAAGCAAATAGGAGAAATGATGACAGAAGCAGAGAAACTTTGTTTCAGACCAATGAAAGACAATTTGGCGATCTGGAGAAGTGAAGATCAACAATTTCTTAAAATAATGATTTCGGCTCAAGGACAAGGAGAGCCACAGGCTGTAGGAATGACACATTAATCTATTTGTCATATGAAAATTGATTCAGATCCTATGAAAGAGGAGATGTTGCAACAAGTTCCAGAAGGGTTGTGGTCTCAACATAGTACTGATATTGGACTTGTGAAATCAGCTCAACCTGTGAAGGTTGAACTTCGACCAGGAGCCAAACCTCCATGGAAAAATCAGTATCCATTGAAAGAGGAAGCAATCAAAGGAATTGAACCACAAATTGATGGACTTTCGACAGCAGGGGTTTTAAAGACAACAAAAAACCCTCGGAGTAACACGCCTTTGTGGCCTGTAAAAAAACCAGATGGAAGTTATCGTGTAGCTCATGATTTGAGAGCAGTAAATGAGATAGTGATTGACTTTCCAGCAGAAGTGCCAGATCCTCATACCTTGTTAGCTCAAGTTCCTCCGGATGCGACACATTTTACAGTACTGGACTTATGTGGAGCATTTTTCAGTGTTCCACTTAGTGTAGAGAGTCAGGATTTATTTGGGTTCACCTATAAGGGACAGTTCTATGAGTACAATAGAATGCCACAGGGGTACCGGCATTCGCCGCATATCTTCAATAAAGTACTGAAGGAAGATTTGGTAGGGATAGATCAGATATTGCAGAGCACTGTCATTCAGTACGTGGATGATATAATGGTTTGCTCACAAAATAAGGAAACATGTCATAGGGACTCAATTAAATTACTACAGGTATTGGCAGAAAAGGGACACAAGGTGTCACAGAAAAAGTTGCAATATTGTCAGGAGAAAGTTGTATATTTAGGTCAAAACATAACTCATGGCCACAGAAACATTTCGGACAAGCAGGTGGAAACTATTCGTAAGGCTCCAAAACCTAGAACAGTCAGAGAAATGATGACATTTCTGGGTATTGCTGGTTATTCCTCCGCTTGGGTAGAGGATTATACTAGTTTGATGGCCCCATTGAGGGCTATGGTGAGGGGTACTGAGAGTGGTCAACTCCATAGCAATCTTTCCTGGACACAGGAAGGTCAGGTGGCATTTGAAACGATCAAACAGAGGTTGCAGGAGGCACCTGCACTTGCACTACCAGATTACTCAAAGAACTTTTTGTTATATGTGTCTACTTCTACTGGAGGTAGATATGCATGCGCGGTTCTTTGTCAACCGACAGGCATGGGGACGAATCCTCAGCCTATTTCCTACTACTCTACTGCTTATTCAGAGGTAGAACTAGGGTTACCACTGTGCTACAGAGCAATGGTGGGGGTGTATGCCATGTATGACAAAGCATCATCGGTCACGATGGGCACAATTACAATTCTTACCCATCATAGTCTCAGAAATCTTCTGAACTATGGGAAGTATACATTGACAATGCCTAGGCTCAGAGACTATCATAGACTCTTAGAGCAGGAAGATGTCACCCTTGTGAGATGTGATACAGTAAATCCAGCCGAGAGTTTACCAACTTCCGAGGATGGTGAGCCACATGATTGTGTCCAAGAAGCAGAGAGATATTCGAGGCTTCGATCCGATTTACAAGCCTTTCCGTTACGTGAGGCAGACCTGGAGTATTGGACTGATGGGTCTTGCTATCGGGTGGGAGATAAGTTATGTGCTGGTTATGCAGTAGTTAGAGGCAGAGGGACGGGATTTGTTGTTGAAAAGGCTGAAGTAATACCACAGCCTGCATCGGCACAACTTGCTGAACTTGTGGGGCTAACAGAAGCATGTTTGTTAGCAGCAGGAAAGCGAGTAACCATATACACTGATTCAGCATATGCACATAGTGTATTTCATTTGTTTGGGGCGGTATGGAAAGGTCGAGGGTTCAAGAAATCGGATGGTTCTCCGATACAACATCATGCACAAATAATGAAATTGTTGCATGCTATGATGAAACCCACAGAGATAGCGATAGCTAAGTGTGCAGCTCACAAGACAGATATGTCAAGAGTGACACAAGGGAAAAAAGCTGCTGATGAAGCTGCAAAAGCCGTCGCAGGAGCGGATAAATTGGGGAAAGTTTTGCTGGTCACTCATGTAGTGGACTTGGAAGACAAAATTACGCTTCGAGATGTAATTTTGATGCAAGAAGCTGCTTCTATGATCGACAAACAGCTATGGCTAGACCGAGGAGCGGTCAAAGATGCTACTGGTCTGTGGAGAAATCATGAGGGGTTGATAGTAGCGCCTCTAGACCTCTTAGGTCTGATGATTCAAGAAGCACATGGCTTAGCTCATGTTGCGAGGGGGGAGGTTCACAGAAAGATCACAAAGGAATATGGTTTTTGGGCTCCATATTTGTTTGAACAAATTGATTATTTGATAGGAAGATGCACCATCTGTCTTAAAAATAATGTTCGAAGAGGGATACCTGTTCATCCAGGTTACATTCCTACACCAATGGGTCCTATGCGTGAGTTGGTCATTGACTTTGTTGATATGATACAACCAGTTGATGGGAAAAGATACATGTTGGTGGTTGTAGATAGATTTTCACGATGGACGGAAGCTTGTCCAACCAAGCGTAAGGATGCTCAGTCGGTTGCCAAGTTCTTATGTAGAGAAGTCATAAGCAGGTGGGGATTACACGATCGAATATCCTCAGACAATGGAAGAGAATTTGTGGATAAATCAGTAAAATTGATGTTGCAAAAATTGGGAATTAAGCAATGTCTTGGAGCAGTTTATCACCCACAAAGTCAGGGGATGTGTGAAAGAATGAACGGTGTCTTGAAAAATCGCATTGTGAAGATTTGTCAACATACAGGTCTAAACTGGATAGCGGCGCTTCCTTTAGCACTAATGGTGTGTCGCTCAAGTGAGTTACGTGATCTACGTATGACACCCCATGAGTTGGTAACAGGAAGAAGGATGCCAACGCCTTGTTTGCGAAGAAGCGGAAAGGGTCCAAGCTTGGCCCTGTTGGAAGATGAAATGAGAGCGTACGTTACATATATGGCCAATTTTCATAAAAAGTTGTCCACATATGTTTCTGACAGGCAAAGACAAGAAGAGGTGCAGAAGGCGCCTGAGGAGGATAAAAGGAATACAGTACAACCGGGAGACAAAGTATTCGTAAAGGTATTCAGGAGGAAGTGGTATAACGAACGTCGTGAAGGACCATTTGAAGTGGTTCGTAGTGCTGGAACAGCTGTCCAGGTTAAGGGGTCTCCTACGTGGTTTCATTTGTCACATTGTGTTAAAGCGCCTATAGAAGAGGTGCCACGCGCAGAGAGAGAGGATGGGGATAGGGGAGAACAGGAAGAGGGTGAGATTGTCAGTGTTGGGGTTAACATTGATAATGGTGACATTTCTGATGATGCCAGAGATGACTATGCAGGGGATGGAAAGGAAAGAGGATTTGGAGAAATTGATTTCCAATACGTCCCAGAAGCAACAGGGAATATTTCAGTGGGATGTGAAGCAGCAGAGGCCACCAAGGGCAACTCTGTTAAAGGAGAAGCTAGTGATTCGGTTGGACAAAATAGGCCTAGACCAGTTAGGAGAAAAGTCAGACCAAAACGTTACGAAAACTAGGAATGAAGTAACAACAATAACACCAACACGTCAGTCTGTTAGAACAACAGTGGGAAGCAATTTAACTCTTTCAACATTGACAGTTGGTAAAGCCATAAATATATCGCATTCGATTACAATTGATCCAATAGTGTCAGCACCAATGTTAGAACAAAAGACATTAACTAAATCAACTACTTTAATGGTGACTTTGGAAGGATTTGGGGGTACGACGGCAATAACAAATGAAGGAGGTATGATACCGACACCAACAACTTTTCTAAAAGTAAACGATGTCACGGAAATGACTCAGCAAATAGTCATAGAAAACAATATAGGTTCATCTGAAATAGTATATGATAATATCATGGAAGAACAGGATGGGTTCTTTGGGTTCAACTTAACATCAGAAGATACATCTGATCAATCCCGCTCGGTAGGGAAAAGAGACGCTAAATGGAAAGCATATGGATTTGATTCGGCGGTTTTGAAAATTAAAGATCAATGGGCAGGGAGAAATCTTTGGTTCCAGCAATTAACTCATGCTGTAAGATCAGTGAGGAATCTTGAGGGTCCATGTCTGTTGAGAATTCCGGCACCAGAGACGTGGGGTTCAATTTTACAGACGGTCGCTCAACCATTGGCGGGTGGGTGTCAGGCCTATGCGTTGAGATGGCTGTTGTATCATCAACGAGTATTGACAGATAAAGACATGTCGTTGTCACACCATTTGTATAAGCCTAGTTATAAGTGTTCTTGGTTAAATGAATTTCCCTATGTGAATATGGTGGGTGGTAAAGAAAGTCAGGTGACAGTGATCCCTGAAGAATTTGAGGTGAGAGCAGTGAGAGCTAAAAATTGTATTTGTTCTAATAATACAGATGAGGTAAATGGTATGTTCATGGGAATATCAGATTGTGATGGGTATATGTTGACTTTGGGTAAACACGGACGAAAGGGTAAAGGTGACAAATATAATGTAACTTTTTATGCACCAGGTAGTAAGAAGGGCAGGACTTTGATGGTGATGGATCAATTTTTCCCTATCAATGCAACTATTGGGAATTTTAGAGATATTTGGTGGGTTTGTGGTGATAAAGCATATATATTTTTACCCTATGGATGGAAAGGGTGTTGTTACATGTCAACGTTGAAGTTGCCATATGAGGTTTTTACAATTAGAAGAGGAGTAGCACCGAACCCAGATCAATCTGAAACTACTGTTGAAAATAGGGTTAAAAGAGACATGGCTAAATTTACTAATCTTGAAGCCTACCATTGGAGAATAAGTCTGGGAGAGAAGTGGGGACTTGGTCTTTTTCCATGGTATGGTGTAACATTCTTAGCAGATCATATTGATAATATTACATATACGTTGCAGGGCTTTGCAAATGAAACAATAAGGGGGTTTCACCTTCTGTCAAATGCTCAAAGAAGTCACAGACTGACGCTGTTGAAACATGACATGGCTCTTGATTATATTTTGGCAAGACAAGGTGGCTTATGTTTGGCTATGAATCTGACGGGGGATGATTGTTATACTTTGATCCCAGATAGTTCCGATAATATCACGAGTGTTATAGATGCTTTGAAGAATATCAGGGATGCATTTGGAAGATCTGAGAAAGCTGGATGGTCAGCGAAGTCTTGGTTGCAAGATCAGTTAGGCCCAATAGGAGCAGTGATGGTTCAGATTTTAGTCGCAGCTCTGATAGCGTTGTGTGTCATGTTTTGCTTTTGTACTTTGTTACTGACCTTTGCAAAAGCTATGATATTAAGATGGGTTGGTGTTGTGATGCCTGGAGACAACACTCAGATGCCGTTGTTGATTGTTCCTGATCTGGACGAAGATGGACGAGGGGGTCTAGATGGACTACTGATGGATAAATATCCTTTTTGTTTATTTTATCATTTTTCAATTTTTTTTTCAATATTAGTGTGATTTTTAGTATGATTTATGAATCAAGGGGGGAATGGGTTTATGTGATTCATGCATCATTTATATATCAGTTTTATAGTCTTAGTGGATATTGATGTTTAATTTGAAAGTGTTTTTTTGGAAAAGATACTGTTTGGTCTTTTTCTTTTTCTTCCAGAGGCATTTGGGAGAACATGGGGAGATTGGAATATTCAGACAAAGACAATATGAAGGGACAATATGACTGGAGGAGATGAAACAAGGAGGGTGTGGCCGATTTCATCATCAACAATCCATTGGAAGTGAAGACTACAGGGAGATGAAGTGTGGTGGATTACATTCCAGTGTTTGCAATGAAATATAGACATGTGTAATACATAATTGTGTCATATTTTTAGGTATTAATTTTTGTAGAATGATGTTTGATGTTATTGACTACATGTAAGGATCCTAGATGTTTTTGTTTATTTCGTGAATGTGTAGGGACAGAGAGGCTAGGAAGGGAGAGTTTCATTGTACGGTCCTATGGGTTGACCAGCCGTACAATGGATGTTATTGGATAGGATTTTGTTTACAGGGCCTTACGTGTGTATTTAATTGCATCATAGTTTCAAATGTATTTACATGGTTTATGAGGTTATCTGGAGTACCGAGGTGGTTGCCTGGGGCAGAGGGACCGTAAGAGAATTTTACTGTCTTGATTGATGGATGGATATCTGAAAAGATGGCTGCCGGATAGTTTTTCGCTCTTACACTCCATAGAGATTTCTTCATATGCCATAGTAATGTATTCCCACTTCATAAACAGTTATTGCATAGAAAGGAATTTACGCTCTAGAGAAGAATGTTTTGGTTTAATGTTAAAGATACTCAATGAGATAAATTATTACTTGTTATAATCTTATTCTGTTTGGTTTCGAGACGTTTAGGTTGTCTCGAAAGGGGGGAATGTAGTGTATTGACAATATGATGGTGTTAAATGTTGTTTAAATGGAACTGAAAGAAGGTTGATTGTTGCTATCAAGAGGGAAGGTTTTAGCGTGACGTCACCTATGACAGACAGGAAGTGGGTTGTAAGATACGGGGATTGAACAGTAGAGGGAGCCAGTCAACTCTTGGGCTATATAAAGGGGGGAGCAACGACGGAGTGTTAGAATACAGCAAGATTTATTTGGGTCTGGTTCTCCGGACATTGTGTCCGTACTTACGCTGGAACCTCGTGGTTTGAATAAAGGCCTTTGAACACGATACAGCCTAAGCAGACTCCTTGATTGACGGTAACACCGACGAATAACCTACACTACACTTGCAATAATACATATAATAAAATGACTTATAAAGGTTACATAGGTTTTATTTAAAAAATAACAATAAATGCTATTTAGTACTATAAATGGTATTTACTAACATAAAATTATTACTAAAATAGTTTCTAAACGTGTTCTAGGCTACCCTACCCTAGAATTAGGGTTAGGGGTTAGAGTTAAGGCTAAAATAGGTTATAAGTAGGGTTAGAGTTTCTGTATAGCACTTTGTGACATCTGCTGATGTAAAAAGGACTTTATAAACAAATTTGATTGATTGATTGTTAGGTTTAGGGTATTTAAAGCAAAAAAAATGAATAGGTTTATAGCTCTCTTGCTCCTCCCTGTGGCCTTCTGTGGGTACTACATACCTCATTCACGACACTTGCTAGGCTCATTATCTGAGGTAGCAACTGTGTCAGATCTATAAATCAATGAGCTACACCTATCCATTTAGTTTACAACTCAGTGAACCTGCGCAGCATTCGCTCAATTCAATGCCTACGAACCTACAGATTTCGACGCATATCAAATTACCCAGCAGTAATATAGAAACAATAAATACATAAAAAAAATTAAAAGGTTATTTCTTAATTGAAAAAATGTATGCTGGCTGTTTAAATCGGCCACATCTTGAAAAAGAGGACGGATATGTGTTTTGTTTAGGTTATACACCTTTTTCTGAAAGGAAATATGATTAACTGCTATGCGCCAACCATACATAGCACTGTTTGCTCACCTAGTAGTCATAACCTTGTTAATATTAAGTTACCTGAGGTAAAGCTACAATGTTAATACGGGCTGGTCTCATTACCAACAATAGTGAAGCTGGCATTGTGACGCAGAACAATGGGCTGGGAATATAACTTTCATTAGGCGAGTTGGTGCCACAGAGCTCAAAACAACTAATAGGAGCTGGCAGGGTGAAACATGCCCTATTATTTCTAAACTACGGCAAGCATCTGGGACATATGGTAATATTATGAAACGGGGCTCCATGGAGGATGCAATGAAGTAGTTTTATCAGAAAAAGGCGTTAAAAATGTATTGTGTCCAGCCTAGTCCTAGCCCCCGCTGCCGGCTGGTCGCGCTTGTCTGCACTAGCATTATGTCCTACATCCCCACACTAGAAACACCGAAAACTATCTGTGCTAGCAAACCCTGTGTTCCACCCCTCCCCTGTGTAACCTTGAAGATTGTTAAGAAACAAACATTGGTCTACGAAAAGAGACAACATGTTTAACGGACTACACCTGCCACCCAGCCGAGAGCACACGAAAACCACTTGCAAATTTACCAAAACGAACCAACTACTTGCGGTCTGTTCGTAAGTAATAAACGGAGGCAGATTAGCCACCACAACTCTTATCGAAAGAGGCGAAATCTGCACCAACACACCCCTCACAAAAATCCCACTCGCAACAAGACAAACCTTTTTCATTAACACAACCATCGCCTTGTTCATTCTGGATGTAGAGTGCAGATGTTCCGCTCCAACCTGTTCGCCGACCATGAGCAAAACTTCCTCCACACCTTTCTCCGGAACGCACCCGAAGCGACAGCGTTTCTTCTCCACTCAGTTGAGGCCATCACGCCGCCCTAACAAACTACCCCTACTCCCCCCTCAACTCTAAACGATAAACAGTGGAAACCAATAAACAAACCCTCCACCATGAGAAAATAAATCCTAAGCGCAATCGAGTAAACACCACCTCTTCCTTCCTAATCGGACTTTTGAATCTTGGTCCATCGACCTTTCTGTAAAACTGTAAACTATTCATATAAATGCCGGCCCTTGTGCTCAGAGTACCATCTCTTCTGCCACACATCTATCAAAATGGCTCTGATCTTACATTTGGCCTCACCTCTACCCAGTGGAACATTAATATAAATTATATCTAGTTTCAAAGCACTTTTAGCTAACTGGTCTACAATTTCATTCCTTTCCACACCCGAATATGCTGGGACCCAGCAGAATCTCATTACTAAACCCATTCTCTCAATTCTCCATAATAACATTAATACCTCCAATAGCAGGTAACTCCTATTAGATGTACCAGATGATAAACTATTCAATACAGACAGAGAATCTGAGCATACTATAATTCTAACAGGTTGTACGTCCTCCACCCACGGGAGGGCAACTATTATCGGCAACAGTTCAACTGAGTATACTGACAGTTCATCTGTTAGTCTTCTACATATCTGCACATCAAATTCAGGAACGTAAACGCCTGCTCCTGTGAGCCCACTATCTGGGTCCTTGGATCAATCTGTGAAAAGCGGTAAAAAAGTATAAAAACTTCTACCAATGTAATTGTCAACCAGTTTCACTATATCACTGACTTCTGACCAATCTTTCCTTTTCTCTACCAAGGTTAGATCAACAACTGGGTCTGGGAGTAACCATGGAGGAACATCCCCTATCACCACAGAAGGGCCAACCTCCAACTCCCTCAAACCTCTCTCATCAGCAAGCTTTCCAACTGTCCAACCAAAACCACTGCCTTGTCTACTAGTATATTCCCAACAGTCATCTAGAACAGTAGCAGTGGGATGCTCAACCTCACAGCCTTTCAACCCAATAAGATAATGACCATTTTTTACGCTGTATATCCAAAGGCATCTCTCCTGCCTCCACCAGTAAGGCACATACAGATGTTGATTTAAATGCACCAATACATATCCTTAAAGCTTTATACTGGATTCTGTCTTTGCCGCTGTTCCATAAACTATACACCCAAAATCAATTGTCGTCCTGATCAGAGCTCTATAAATATCCATCAACGATTGTCTGTCAGCACCCCATTCATAACCAGAGACCCACACAACCAACTACCGCAAAAGTGATGGAATGAGAAAGACAGAGACATCGTTACAACACTGTACATAGCCATAATATAACGGTTCTTCTTCTTTGGAGTTTAACGGCGGTTGGCATCCAATATGTTGCATTACCGCCCCCAACTGGACTATAATGTCAATCCATTATACTTTGTGACACAAAATGGGAAAAGGGGAAATTATAATAATACAGAAAAACACCCTTCAAACTAACCCTACACTCATTAAATACCCACTACCCCATTCCACTACTTTGACCCTATCTGCTCCTGCACCATGCCAACGGCCTGGGAGGACGGGACACCACCACTCAACACACCCTGTAACTCTTCTGAAGTCTAATCTTGTATGCCCAAATACTTCTCTGCAGCTGCCACCACAACATATTTTTTCTTTGATTTACGTTCCATTTCTGCTGTACAGTTGATAACCATTGCTATGAATGCTAAGAAGCTATCTTTACCGAAGCATATATCACTCGTTGGCCTATCCCTCTGTGCTGGCACAGATCTACTACTCACAGGGATCCTCTCAGGATCCCTCACCCTTGACCCATCCTCCTCTACTTTCTTCACTGCCTCAGCATACGACACCTTCTGCACTACTCTGACTCTAGCCACCTCAACCTGCCTCTCTCGCACCGGACACTTCCAATCCCCAGCAACATGGGCATCCCAACAGTTGACACACACAACTTTATCCACCGAAACTACACAAACCTCTATCCCATGCCCTCCTGCACACTTCCCACATCTTGGAATCTCCCTCCTACAAACTGCTGCAACATTACCATAAACGTTTCACCTGAATCAGCACAGTGGATTCGCCACAAAAGCTCTAACAGGATAACTGTTATATCCTACCATGACTTCGTCGGGTAAAGACTCAAAACTCAAAAGGACTGAGAGTGACTCCTCTGTTTCACCACGCTCACCACCGGGTCTGCGTTGCACCAAACGGCGGGATTCAAAAAAACCAGCAGTCTTCAACCTTAATTGCTCCACTTCTACACTTAACGCTACCCCAGAAATCACTCCTTTCAATGGTGCCCTGTTTCTAAGAGCAAAGCAAGAAACAGATCTTGACCCAAGTTGTGTGACACGGAGCGCCCACTCCCTCTGGTCAGAAGAAACACAAACAAATATCACAAGTCCACTACAGGTTACCTTCACTGATTCAACTGCACCCAACTCCTTTCCCACCCACCCTGAAACTACAAATGGATCTGCCAAAAGGTATGGATCCACTTTCTACAACAATGTATCTCCTACTGCACCAGATTCTTCTTTATCATGTCCATTGATGCCAGGCTCTGGTTCTGAGCTCATCACCACACCTTCTACCTCACTTAACTCTCCCTCATTCATTTCCATTTCACCTCCAGAACTCAGTCTGGCGAACGGCTCACTCTGTTTGCACTTGAATTATAACAATTGAAATGTCTCTATTACTTTGAAACTTTTGTGAGTGTAATGTTTACTGTTAATTTCTGGTGGTTTATTTCACTTTTGTTTATTATCTATTTCACTTGCTGTGGCAATGTAAACATATGTTTCCCATGCCAATAAAGCCCTTTGAATTTAATTGAATTGAGAGAGAGAGAGAGAGAGCTCCATGTTAATGTATAGGAGACATGAGTCGGTCATGGTTACTCATGGTTATGTGATGAGGTAGCCCCGCCTTCGACTTCAAAATCAGTGTCGGCCCTCAGCCCAATAGGGAATGTCCTCTTGGTATAACGGTCAAGATGTTTTTTTCTCCCTCAGTAGACCCGGGTTCATATCCCGCCGGTTACATTAAGCAGTCTATTCTCTGAAAGGGGTCCAGACAGCCTGTTCCCAACAGTGGGGTCAGTGGGATTGGATAGGGGCCTCTCTCTCTCTCTCTCTCTATGACTGGAAGAGAGAAGTGAAATGGTGTGTCTCCTCTGGTCAAAAATACTCACCTTGAGAGACTCCACAGCCTGTTGGAGCTCCTTCAGCTCCTTCTCTCTCTCCTGGAATCTCTGCTGGACCTTCTGCTGACTCGTCCCCAGCTGTCTCTGTGGAGAATCACTCTTCAATGCGCTATCAAGCTTTATTTGTCCACTAGATCAATAGTATAGTATTGGGACATAGGGCCCATAGAAGATAGGGATTAATATGTTGAGGAAGAGTCTGTGTGAAATTATGTTGTTATGTGAATGATTATAGTTTTAACAGTGCACAAAACAGGGGAGCTGATTGGGTGTTGGATAAAAATTACAATGG
This sequence comes from Coregonus lavaretus, assembly GCF_964263955.1. Classification (NCBI taxonomy): domain Eukaryota; kingdom Metazoa; phylum Chordata; class Actinopteri; order Salmoniformes; family Salmonidae; genus Coregonus; species Coregonus lavaretus. The sequence continues at coordinate 61,467 of NW_028162049.1, forward strand.
TGTTTGATAACGAATGATAATGGTGTTTGATAACGAATGATAATAGTGTTTTTACTTCAGAAAATGGTGATACATTGGGAGCAAACACAATATACTCAAGGTTTGTGTTCATATTTGTTCTGCCGTTGATCGATATCATTTGAATGATCTCATATTCAAACAGCCTTAGTTCCTATTGTACAGTGCCTTGTGAAAGTATTCATCCCCCTTGGCATTTTTCCTATTTTGTTGCCTTACAACCTGGAATTAAAATTGATTTTTTGTGGGTTTGTATCATTTGATTTACACAACATGCCTAACACTTTGAAGATGTGTGAAACAAAAAAGAAATAAGACCAAAAAAAAGAAAACTTGAGCGTGCATAACTATTCACCTTCCCAAAGTCAATACTTTGTAGAGCCACCTTTTGCAGCAATTATAGCTGCAAGTCTCTTGGGGTATGTCTCTATAAGCTTGGCACATCTAGCCACTGGCAAAACTGCTCCAGCTCCTTCAAGTTGGATGGGTTCCTCTGGTGTACAGCAATCTTTAAGTCATACCGCAGATTCTCAATTGGATTGAGGTCTTGGCTTTGACTAGGCCTGTTAGGCCTACTGCTGCTAGGTAGCTCTCTCTCTGCTCTTCCCCTCCCCTCTGTCTGTCCTTGATTGCAGGAGTGAAGTCTTGTGTGCGGGAGTCAGGGTTCTAGCTGCAGCTCATTCACCATAATCACCTCAGCCTTTAAGACCCGGTCAAACTTGCCACTCATCATCAGATCATAGTCAAGACGACCATATTATTGGAACCTGACTCCTGCCTCCGCTTCACTCCTGCCACCACCATCCTGCTTTCCACTACCGGACCTCCCTTTTGGACTCACCACGGACACTAGGACATTACGGTACCACACCTGCTCTGAACCTGGATCTGTTACCCTCCCTGTAAACCTGGACTTGCTCTTCCCCTATTATTGGAAACCTGGACAAATTGAACGTTGTAAATAAACCTGTTAAACCTTCTCTGGCTCGGTGTAGTTGTCTGCATTTGGGTTCTAATCCAGTTAAATCATGACAGTATGATCTGACCAACATGAACCCAGCAGACAGTAGCTCGGATATCACCCCAGAGTGCACTCAAATTCGGACTGCCATAGCCAATCAGGGCATTTTACTTGGCCAACATGATACCCTGTTTAAGACTATATCCGAGAACAGTCAGGTGCTGCTTAATCAGGTTCAATTACTCACCAATCAAGTGTCTGCCCTTACTACCCAAGTTAATAATGCACCCCTCGTTCATGGCATACAAACTGCTCCTTCTCATGCTCCGCCTGTTTTTCCGGCTCCTCCAGCCCAGATCAGAGAGCCTTTTGTTCCTGCTCCAGAGCGCTATGATGGGAACATGGGAACCTGTGGTGATTTTTTGACTCAATGCTCGTTGGTGTTTGAACAACAGCCCCTCACCTACGCCTCAGAAAGAGCCCGTATTGCCTACCTTATCAACTCTACTAGCGGTTCCGCTCGTTCCTGGGGATCTGCGGTCTGGGAGAGTCAGTCGGACATTTGCAACGCTTACGTTGCCTTCACCACTGAGATGAGGAAGGTTTTCGACCACCCCGTACGGGGCAAGGAGGCTGCTAAACGTTTGTTTTCTCTTCGGCAGGGGTCTCGCAGTGTGGCGGAGATGGCAGTGGAGTTTCGGACTTTAGCGGCAGTGAGTGGTTGGAATGACGAGGCATTACAAGGAGTGTTCATTAATGCTTTGGCTGAGACCTTGAAAGATGAATTGGTGTCATATGATGAATCGCTTACGCTGGATAATCTTATTTCACTCACCATCAGGTTGGATAACCGGATTGGGGAGCGCCGCCGGGAGAGGAGTGGTAGTTCCAAGCAACCTGTCTGTCGTCAACCAACTCCTACCCGCCTCTTCCCTACGGAGAAGGCCGAGTCTTCCCGAGTCGATACTAGGAGCACTGAACCCGAAGCCATGAAGGTGGGTCGTGCACGGTTGTCCTCAGAGGAGCGTGCACGTCGTATTCAGGCTCGGGTCTGCCTGTATTGTGGAGAAGCTGGTCATTTCGTTCCTTCCTGCCCAGTTCGTCCGGGAAAAGGGCCGGCTCATCATTAATGGGAGAAGTTTTGGTGAGCCGAGCAGCGGATTCTTCCTCTTCTCCCCGCATTCTGCTCCAGGCATCCCTCCAGTGGCAGTCCCAGGATTTCCCTGTTAGTGCGCTGGTTGACTCTGGTGCCGATGAAAGCTTTTTGGATCGAGAGTTGGCTAAACAAATGGATTTAGAGACTGTACCTATGGACCGTCCGCTGCAGGCTAAGGGTCTAAATTGACAATTGTTGACCCGTATTACTCATCAGACTGTGCCTGTTTGTCTCAGAGTGTCGGGTAATCATCAGGAGAACATTCAGTTTCACATCATTGACTGCCCACAGACCCCCCTGGTCCTTGGTATCCCCTGGCTCATAAGACACAATCCACACATTGATTGGGTGACAGGTAGAATTGTTTCATGGAGCACATTTTGTCATGTGAATTGTTTGTGTTCTGCTCAGACCCCTGCCAGCACTGTGCCTCAACCTCCACTGGAGTCCATGGATCTCTCTGCTGTCCCTGACGTGTATCATGACCTGGCATCCGTTTTCTGCAAACACAGAGCTACTTCTCTTCCTCCTCACCGGCCTTACGACTGCGCCATTGACCTCCAGCCAGGAGCCCCTCTCCCCAGCAGTCGCCTGTACAATCTCTCCCGCCCGGAGACGGAGGCTATGGAGAACTACATTCGGGACTCCTTGGCGGCAGGTATTATTCGTCCTTCCTCGTCACCTGTAGGAGCGGGATTCTTTTTTGTGGGAAAGAAGGATAAGACCCTCAGACCCTGTATTGATTTCCGTGGACTTAACAACATCACCATTAAGAACAAATATTCTCTGCCTTTAATTAATTCTGCTTTTCCCCTCCTTCATGGTGCAACTATCTTTACCAAACTGGATCTACGAAATGCGTATCACCTGGTGCGCATTCGTAAAGGTGATGAATGGAAGACTGCCTTCAACACACCCATGGGACATTTTGAGTATCTGGTCATGCCTTTTGGGTTGTCCAATGCCCCTGCTGTTTTTCAGGCACTAGTCAATGATGTCCTTCGGGACATGTTGAATCGGTTTGTTTTTGTCTATCTGGATGATATCCTGATTTTCTCAGAGTCCTCCCAGGAACATGAACTGCATGTGCGCCAGGTGTTGCAAAGGTTGTTGGAGAACAAACTGTTTGTGAAGATGGAGAAATGTGAATTTCATGTGTCTGAGACCTCTTTTTGGGTTACATAATAGCTCAGGGGGAGTTGCGGATGGACCCAGCTAAGATCTCTGCTGTCACGGACTGGCCAGCCCCCTCCACTCGCAAACAACTTCAACGATTCCTGGGGTTTGCGAACTTCTACAGGAGGTTCATCAAGGACTACAGCCGCATTGCGGCGCCACTCACCGCTCTCACCTCCATCTCACTACCGTTCGCTTGGAATGAAGGGGCCGAATCAGCGTTCGAAGAACTGAAACATCGCTTCGCCTCGGCTCCCATTCTGATGCTGCCGGACCCCGACCGCCAGTTTGTCGTGGAGGTGGATGCATCCGACACTGGGGTAGGTGCAGTGTTGTCACAACGTTCTCCTGAAGATAACAAACTGCATCCCTGTGCTTTTCTTTCACGGAAACTTTCTCAGGCAGAGAGGAATTATGATGTTGGAAATCGTGAACTGCTCGCCGTTAAGCTGGCTCTCGAGGAGTGGCGGCATTGGTTGGAGGGGGCGGAACAACCCTTCATCGTTTGGACGGATCATAAAAATCTGGCATACATCCAGTCAGCGAAGCAGCTCAACCCCCGTCAAGCCAGGTGGGCACTATTTTTTGGGAGATTCAATTTTTCTCTGTCTTACCGTCCTGGGTCACGCAACGTCAAGCCTGACGCCCTGTCTCGTGTTCATTCGGCTGTTGATACTGGTAGTAACCCTGAACCCATCTTGCCTCCTACCTGCAGTATTGCGGCCATCACATGTGACATCGAAGGGATTGTTAGACAGGCTCAACATCATCAAGCTGACCCTGGGAGGGGTCCTCCTAACCGGTTGTTTGTCCCTGAGTCTGCTCGCTCCCAGGTACTTCAGTGGGCTCACTCATCTCCCCTTAACTGTCACCCTGGAGTTACGCGGACCCTTGACTTTGTGCGACGGAAGTTCTGGTGGCCCAGGATGGAGGCGGACACTCGAGCCTTCATTGCTGCTTGTACGGTATGTGCACGAAGTAAGAACTCCACCCAGGCCAGCGCTGGTCATCTACGACCTCTGCCAATACCCAGCCGGCCCTGGTCGCACATTGCTATGGATTTTGTCACTGGACTTCCCCCCTCGTCTGGAAAGACTGTCATTCTTACTGTGATTGATCGTTTTTCTAAGTTCGCTCATTTTTTGGCCCTACCTAAACTGCCCACTGCCAGAGAGACGGCTGATATTTTGGTTGAACATGTGTTCCGCTCTCATGGTCTACCCACTGATATTGTCTCTGACAGGGGTCCCCAGTTTGTCTCCCAGGTATGGAAAGCTTTCTGTAAAGCTTTGGGCATCACATCCAGCCTGTCCTCTGGATATCACCCCCAGACCAACGGGCAAGCCGAGAGAGCGAACCAGGAGATGGAGACCGCTCTCCGCTGTGTCACAGGGTCTAACCCTGGGTCATGGAGCTCCATGCTCCCCTGGGTGGAATATGCTCATAACACCTTGACTAACGCTTCCTCTGGTTTGTCTCCCTTTCTGTGTGCTCTGGGTTATCAACCTCCCCTGTTCCCTTCTCAAGAGAGGGAACTGGCGGTACCCTCGGTGCAGTCCCACATGCGCCGCTGCTTCAAGGTCTGGAGGAAGGCCAGGGTAGCTCTGTCCCGAGCTTCGTCGTACATGCAGAGGCAAGCCAACCGTCACCGGTCCCAGGCTCCCGGTTACTCTCCTGGTCAAGAGGTATGGCTTAAGTCACGTGATCTTCCATTGAAAGTGGAGTCTAAGAAGATGGCGCCGCGTTTTATAGGACCGTTCAAGATACTGTCTATTGTTAACCCATGCGCGGTTAAGCTACAGCTACCTGCCTCCCTACGGGTTCATTCCACTTTTCATGTTTCCCAGATCAAGCCTGTGTCGGTTAGCCCTCTGTGCCCGCCCTCTCGTCCCCCTCCTCCGCCCAGGATCGTGGGTGGGGGTCCTGTCTACACGGTCCGGCGACTTCTGGATGTTCGCCGCCGGGGTCGTGGTTTCCAGTACCTGGTGGATTGGGAGGGTTATGGTCCTGAGGAACGTTCCTGGGTGCCCAGGAGCTTCATTGTGGATCCTGCTCTGGTCCGTGAATTTCATAGGTTACATCCCGATAAACCCTGTCGGCCGCCAGGTGGCGTCCGTAGAGGGGGGGGTACTGTTAGGCCTACTGCTGCTAGGTAGCTCTCTCTCTGCTCTTCCCCTCCCCTCTGTCTGTCCTTGATTGCAGGAGTGAAGTCTGGTGTGCGGGAGTCAGGGTTCCAGCTGCAGCTCATTCACCATAATCACCTCAGCCTTTAAGACCCGGTCAAACTTGCCACTCATCGTCAGATCATAGTCAAGACGACCATATTATTGGAACCTGACTCCTGCCTCCGCTTCACTCCTGCCACCACCATCCTGCTTTCCACTACCGGACCTCCCTTTTGGACTCACCACGGACACTAGGACATTACGGTACCACACCTGCTCTGAACCTGGATCTGTTACCCTCCCTGTAAACCTGGACTTGCTCTTCCCCTATTATTGGAAACCTGGACAAATTGAACGTTGTAAATAAACCTGTTAAACCTTCTCTGGCTCGGTGTAGTTGTCTGCATTTGGGTTCTAATCCAGTTAAATCATGACAAGGCCATTCCAAGACATTTAAATGTTTCCCCTTAAATCACTTGTTGCTTTAGCAGTATGCTTAGGGTCATTGTCCTGCTGGAAGGTGAACCTCTGTCCCAGTCTCAAATCTCTGGAAGACTGAAACAGGTTTCCCTCAAGAATTTCCCTGTATTTAGCTTCATTCATCATTCCTTCAATTCTGACCAGTTTCCCAGTCCCTGCTGATGAAAAACATCCCCACAGCATGATGCTGCCACCACCATGCTTCACTGTGGGGATGGTGTTCTCGGGGTGATGAGAGGTGCTGGGTTTGCGCCAGACATAGCGTTTTTCTTGATGGCCGAAAAGCTCAATTTGAGTCTCATCTGACCAGAGTACCTTCTTTCATATGTTTGGGGAGTCTCCCACATGCCTTTTAGCGAACACCAAACGTGTGGTAATGCCTTTTTTCTGGCCGCTCTTCCGTAAAGCCCAGCTCTGTGGAGTGTACAGCTTAAAGTGGTCCTATGGACATATACCCCAATCTACGCTGTGGAACTTTGCAGCTCCTTCAGGGTTATATTTGGTCTCTGTTGCTTCTCTGATTAATGCCCTCCTTGCCTGGTCCGTGAGTTTTGATGGGCGGCCCTCTCTTGGCAGGTTTAATGTGGTGCCATATTCATATGCACGTACCACTTTTCCGTTATTTATTTTTTAGAATTATTTGAAACAAGTTATTTTTTAAAAATTCCACTTCACCAATTTGGACTATTTTGTGTATGTCCATTACATGAAATCCAAATAAAAATCCATTTAAATTACAGGTTGTAATGCAACAAAATAGGAAAAACGCCAAGGGGGATGAATACTTTTGCAAGGCACTGTATCTTTAATTCTTTGTTTATCAGACAGTCACCAACAAGTAGTTATAATATATAATATATAATATAATATGCCATTTAGCAGACGCTTTTATCCAAAGCGACGTACAGTCATGTGTGTATACATTTTACGTATGGGTGGTCCCGGGGATCGAACCCACTACCCTGGCGTTACAAGCGCCGTGCTCTACCAATTGAGCTACAGAGGACCACAGTTCTGGTCTTACCTGTTTCTCAGTCCTCACTGCTGCAGCTGACACTGTATCATGGCCTTTATGTTCATCCATTGTACACAGATAACAGATACACTGCTGATCGGTACGACAGAAAACCTCCAGCAATTTGTCATGATGAGAGCAGATCTTCTCCTGTAGTTGTGCGGTGGCTTTAACCAGCTTGTGCTTCTTCAAAGCAGGAGATTCATAGTGAGATTGGTGGTGAGTCTCACAGTAAGAAGCCAAACACGTCAGACAGGACATGAGGGCTTTCCGCTTTCTGGTCCCAGTGCAGACATCACATGCCACATCTCCAGGTCCAGCATAGCACAGAGCAGGAGGGGGAGCAGCCTGGAGTCCTGTCTTCTTCAGTTTCTCCACCAACTCAGCCAACATGTTATTTTTCCTCAGATTTGGCCTTGGAGTGAAGGTCTCTCTGCACTGAGGACAGCTATAGACCCCTTTCAGAACATCCTGATCCCAGCAGCCGTCAATACAGCTCCTACAGTAACTGTGTCCACAGGGGATGGTGACCGGCTCCTTCAGTAGATCCAGACAGACAGAACAACAGAACTGGTCCTGGTCCAGCATAACTCCCTGCTGAGCCATTTGGATGGTTGTTCACTCTCACACAGACAGACGACACAGAGACTCAGATCAGTTTCGTTTCCACAGAAGTGAGTTTTTGGGAGGGGAGGGACTTCTGGATCTGCCAGATAGGTGAGGTTAGAGGGAGGGAGGGAGGGATAGAGAGAGAACTGCGTTCAACGTGTAGAGGGAGACAAATATTTTAGTTTCTAGGTTAGGGCCCTTCATTTGGAATAAATCTAACAAATATGAGTTGTTAGAATATATAAAGGGTAACAGTTCCTATGAAGTACATATTATAATTATTTTAATAAGCTTCATAATGCCTTATGATACTGTCGTGTATTGAGATTATGACGTTGTTAAATGTGGAACTGAAAGAATGTTGATTTTAGTATCAAGAGGGAATGTTTTAGTGTAACGCCACATACAACAGACAGGAAGTGTGTTGCAGACAGGGGATTGGACCGTAGAGGGAGCCACCCACATCTTGGGAATTTATATATACTGGGGGAAAAACGAAGGAGGGTCAGAAAGCATTGAGATTCATTTGGGACTGCTTCTCCGGACTTCGCGTGTCTGTAACTTATGCTGTAACCTCGTGATATTAATAAAAGACTTCTAATCAAGGTACAGCTTAAGCGGACTTCTTTGTTTGACAGCAATAGCCACCAGCAGCCGACGCGACACGACAAATGGTGGCTAGTACGGGTAACTGATTGCATCGTTCTTTGTTCCTTTTCTGAGTGTCGAGTTGACTACTGCTCAAGCCGGCTAAGGTGAGATTTCTCCCAATTTGGGCATTAGTTGTGTCGATTGCTCATAAGGGGAATGGGATAGTATGTACAGTGTGAATTTTGGGCTGGTGTGGTGTGATTGCTGTTGACTAGGAGTCTGAAAAATATTCTAAATTTGGTTGATGGGTAAACGGTAAATAATAGGAAGTCTAGAACAATGGATTGGTAGTGAATAAAGGCAGATATACGTATGCATATTTAGCGCATTGTGAATCTGGAAAGACCCCCAGCGGGGGCGACTCGTAGGAGTGGGCCACAAATCCTGGGGACGTTTTAGACTTCGTCAGGTTGGTTCTGGGAACTATGACGTGAACGATTGTATTTATGTTATACTCCTCTTATAGCCGACGGGAGATATGTTGGGGGTAACCGCTCGATATGATATTCATGGCTCAAGGCAGCATAAAGTTAGCGGAGATATGGATAATGATTTGGGCACAATGCAGGGTACTTAGGGCGTGGTAGGCCGCAGTTAGCTAAAGGCTAAGGCTAATTCTAAATGCTTGATTGTGTTTCAGGCCACATGGTACATAGCGGCTAAGGCTAATTCTAAGTGCTGGAGTGTGGGTCATGCTACATGGTACATAGCGGCTAATGATAATGCTAATGCTAAATGCTAATTGTGTTGCGTGCTACATGCTAATGTGTCCTTGGAGGACCATTGCGATGGATTGAAGCCTCTTAAACTTGTTTGTATGTGGGTGGAACTCAAAGTTCTACACAAATGTGAGTTCTGTTATGTGTAATTGTCTGGCTATAAGTGTAAAATAAAGAACTGAGGTAGAACGCTGGCGTTCTCTGGTGTGGTAAGCATGGGGTTAAGTGGATGTGCGCATGCGCTTGATTTTACGGGGCTAAAACTACGACATGCGGTTATGTGCTAAGCCTACAAAACACGGCATTGTGGGTAAGGGTCATAGGTCTTTGGGGTTACCCTGCAGGGGAGAAATAGCCACAGATAAGGGGAAATTGGACACGAATCTTGTAAATCGTTAAAGTGACTGTTATTCGAACATGAAACTATTTGTTGAGATGTAGTAAATTTATAAATTAAATATATGTTGACGGAGTATAATGAATTGAATTAAATGACGAATTAAAATAAAATAAAAATGTTTTGAGCGATCTATTTAGTCCTGGGTTCAGTCTTATAGCAAATATGAGTGGGGGAATATTGAATGTGGATAACTTGGTTAAGTGTATAAACTTTAAATGCTTGTCTGTACCGTTTTGTTCCCTTGTCATATGAGGCTATAGAACGAGAGCAAAGGAGAGAGAGGAGGGGCTAACGTGTGCGTGACGTGACAAGGTGTGACGCAGGCAGAGGATCATTCAAAATCAGGCTAGTGCTTTTTTGTCTACAAATCTTCCCTATAGGATGTTGGATGCAATGACACTCTCTCAGACGCTTGGCAACGGACTGATCATTTGAATAAAATTTGCATTTTGGTGTCTCTGTGCATTACTGGGCTTGATTGATGGTTCGGTTGGAAAGCAGGTACTGACATTATTCTGTGATATTAAAATACTTGGGTGCATATTAAACAATGGAATTTATTGGTGTGGTAGTGTTGTAGATTGGAAGTCCTTGTGTTTTGATTGCTGTGAAGTTGACTACTGGTATTCACTTTCCAGATTCGTTAAGGTAAGTGGGCCACTAATTGATAAATTGGTAAAATAGGTGTAGAAATAAAAGATTGGTGTTAATTATTCATAATTTTTAATTGATTTTTAATTGATATTTTGATTGATATTTTTTATTTTTTAATAAAAAATAATTTTTGAATAAAATTTTTAATTGAATTTTTATTGGGTTTTTTATTTTTAATAAAATAAAAAAAATTGAATAATTTTTTTTGATTAAATTTTTAATATTCATATTTTTATTGATTTGTTTAAAAAATATATAAAAAAAAATCGGGTTGTTTAGGTTATATTAATAATTATAGGGGGGGAAGCCATAGGCTATATAGGCTAAAATAAAATAGGTCACAATAAAGGAATATAAAAGAGTAGTTACAATGGGGAGAAAGGATAGCAAGGCTATGAAATTTATTACACCGGTTGATATAGTGGAACATAGTAATCCTTTAGTTAAGGGTATTGCGAGATTATCCGGCAAATGGAACAAACGTTGGCCTGACATTGAACAACCATGGCCAGTGGAAGGGACTCTTAACCCTGACGTCATCAACATCATGAAAGTGCTTCTGTCAATTTACAAGGCAGATCAGAAGAAGGGAAAACAAAAGGAACGACGTAAAGAGAAGAGACAAAGGGAGCTGGGTGTTCTTAAACTGTTTGAAGATGAAGGACAAAAACTGATGAAAGATACCAACGACAAGGGAAGCAAAGGTATGGAGAAAAGGCTAAAGGAAGAGACGTCGACAGAGAAACTAAGGGTAGAAGTCGGTATACCTTTCTCACATACGGATTCGGCGAAAAGACCCCCACCTTATGAGAAGGAGGTAGAGCTTAGGGATGCTTATCCTCAGCTTCCGGTGATCCTCCAGCAGGGTGATTATTACATCAGAGATGAAGATGAACAAATAATAGAGAGAGGACAAGCAGAAACGACCATAAAAATGCATCCAAGCTCCAAAGGTAAAAAGAAAACGAGAAGTCTGAAAACTAAGGGTGGAATGATAGGATGGAACTGGATGAGGACGATGATGATCAGAGTGATTTAGAGGGGATCATGGGTGGATATGATCCTGTCATCAAACGGAGGTTGGCCAGAACGGAGAGAAGGGGTGAGGAAGGTTGGAAGAAGAAGGATACAAGATATTCCAGGGCTGAGGAAGGTTCGAAGAAGAAGGATACAATATATTCGAGTTCTGAGGAAAGCAAAGATGAAGACAGCGATAAAGACGAGACTAAAGGTGCTGTGTATTCGAAAGGAGTTTATCCTGCAAAGACTGACACCGAAGAAGTAGAAGGAGATATAGAACGATGCTTAGCAGAACTGGAGAATGCAAGGACTGCAGGAGAGGTAAGAGAGCTAGAGGAAGAACTCCAGACGCTGACCATACAGAAGGAGAAACAGCTGAAAAAAGAATCCAAAAAAGGTGAGACAAAATATGCATTAAGGTCAAGGAAAGATACCACGAGCAAAATGGTACCAGTTATCATTCGAGGTCAAAACTTTGAATATAAGCCGTTGCAAAATACCGATATGTCAAATATACTTGAGAAGCTGCCTATTCTTCAAAATGGGGCCTATCCTTGGATTTCGAAATTGGAAGAAATTACGGTGGGAACACAGTCCGCCATAGGAGACGTCAAGAGACTGTTGGCTAATCTCATTGGGATTCCAGATATGGAAGAAGTCTTTCAGAGAGCTGGACTCATTAGATATGTAGGGACTGCAGTGAACGATCCTGAATTGTTGGCTGCAAGTAGGAATCGTCTGTGGAGAGCATTGAAAGATACATTTCCAACAAATGTGCATCCTGATAATATTCTGATTGACCCGCTAGGACAACAAGAAAATCAGAGAGCCTATGTGTCAAGAGTTCATCAAGTGTGGAGAAATATTACTGGTAATGATCCAGATGTGAGTCAAATTGAGCAGTCAATTTTGAGAGCTAAACTGCAAATGGGACTGCCCTCACCAGTAAGAAGCAAACTGGCAGAAGTGGTTGGACTTGGAAGCATGACAAAAGGTGTCTATACAGATCACATAGCTCATCAAGTGGATCTGTACAGGAAGAAGGAACTCAACCAGAAAGAGCAGGACGAAGAAACTCTCAGAAAACTCAATCAAATACAACTGGGGGAGAATAAAAAGGATAAGAAACAAGCTTTGGTTATGCAGAGTCAGTGTGCACCAAACCAACAATCACTGCCACAGCTTCAACCCAGAACAGTTCCAACCGCAATTGTACCAGCCACCAATGGCGGCACCAGTTGATTCATATCCACAGCCAATTTCTGGACAGACACAGAATTGGAGAGGAAGAGGACGAGAAGGATTAGAAAGGGGAGGAAGATTTAAGCCATACTTCCCGCAATCTCCAGAGGTGTGTTATAATTGTGGACAGGTTGGTCACTTTTCCCGTGAGTGCAATTGGTCAGGAGGAAACATTAGAGGGAATTTTAGAGGAAGATATAGGGGCCAGTCAAGATCATCTGGAGGACCGGTGAACCCCTACAGGGGTCCGGAGCAAGGATTCTAGAGGTGCCTAGATGATCCGAAAGGGGGGTGTCAGCTGGTAGCATCAGGACCGGAAAGAGATCCAACAATTGAGGTGAAAATAAACAACCGACCATTGGAAGTGATGGCGGATAGCGGAGCTGCGTTCACCTGTGTTCGACCTGAAGATGCTACACATCTCCCTATGTCCAATCAACTCGTTAGGACAATCGGATTTGAGGGAGTAAAACAGCTGATTCCTCTTACGGAACCAATTGAGCTATGCTATAAAGATCAGAAAATTACAATACTGGTATCAGAACATACACCTGTTGCATTATTGGGAAGAGATGCATTGTGTAAGTTGAACTGTACAATAAGATGTACACCAGACGGCTGTCTGATAGAAATGCCAAAGGAAAAGGTTTACCAATTGTCGATGATGACGGAGATGGATTCGTCTTCAGTATTCTGGATTGGAAATCTCAGTGAAGATTTTATGAAGCAGGCTAAGATATGGGAAAGATTTATTGTTGCAAATATGCCGGATGCGAAGCTTCCGGAATATCCATTCCATTGTACGCTCAAATATTTCAAGAAGGCTGCTCAACCACACTCAGAGGAATGGTTGAGTCATCAACCGAAGAATGTTCAACTTAGCTCAAGTTGCATTATTTTAGGACCACAAGGAGCAGCTATGAAGATAAACACAGACGATTATCTGAATAGAGAATTTGATATTGAGAAGAGTGTGCCACATGTTACCTTGTTGGTTTTGGAAGGCTATGAGCAAAAGCAAATAGGAGAAATGATGACAGAAGCAGAGAAACTTAGTTTCAGACCAATGAAAGAGAATTTGGCGATCTGGAGAAGTGAAGATCAACGATTTCTTAAAATAATGATTTCGGCTCAAGGACAAGGAGAGCCACAGGCTGTAGGAATGACACATGAATCTATCTGCAATATGAAGATGGATTCAGACCCTATGAAAGAGGAGATGTTGCAACAAGTTCCAGAAGGGTTGTGGTCTCAACATAGTACTGATATTGGACTTGTGAAATCAGCCCAACCTGTGAAAGTTGAACTTCGACCAGGAGCCAGACCTCCATGGAAAAATCAGTATCCATTGAAAGATGAAGCAATCAAAGGGATTGAACCACAAATTGAAGGACTTTCGAAAGCAGGTGTTTTAAGGACAACAAAAAACCCTCGGAGTAACACGCCTTTGTGGCCTGTAGAAAAACCAGATGGAACTTATCGTGTAGTTCATGATTTGAGAGCAGTAAATGAGGTAGTGACTGACTTTCCAGCAGAAGTGCCAGACCCTCATACCTTGTTAGCTCAAGTTCCTCCTGATGCGACACATTTTACAGTACTAGACTTATGTGGAGCATTTTTCAGTGTTCCACTTAGTGTAGAGAGTCAGAATTTATTTGGGTTCACATATAAGGGACAGTTCTATGAGTACAGTAGAATGCCACAGGGGTACCGGCATTCGCCGCATATCTTCAATAAAGTACTGAAGGAAGATTTGGTAGGGATAGATCAGATATTGCAGAGCACTGTCATTCAGTACGTGGATGATATAATGGTTTGCTCACAAAATAAGGAAACATGTCATAGGGACTCAATTAAATTACTACAGGTATTGGCAGAAAAGGGGCATAAGGTGTCACAGAAAAAGCTGCAATATTGTCAGGAGAAAGTTGTATATTTAGGTCAAAACATAACTCATGGCCACAGAAACATTTCGGACAGGCAGGTGGAAACTATTCGTAAGGCTCCAAAACCTAGAACAGTCAGAGAAATGATGACATTTCTGGGTATTGCTGGTTATTCCTCAGCTTGGGTAGAGGATTATACTAGTTTGATGGCACCGTTGAGAGCTATGGTTAGGGGTACTGAGAGTGGTCAACTCCATAGCAATCTTTCCTGGACACAGGAAGGCCATGTGGCATTTGAAACGATCAAACAGAGGTTGCAGGAGGCACCTGCACTTGCACTACCAGATTACTCGAATAACTTTTTGCTATATGTGTCTACTTCTACTGGAGGTAGATATGCGTGTGCGGTTCTTTGTCAACCGACAGGCACGGGGACGAATCCTCAGCCTATTTCCTACTACTCTACTGCTTATTCAGAGGTAGAACTAGGGTTACCACTATGCTACAGAGCAATGGTGGGAGTATACTCAATGTATGACAAAGCATCATCGGTCACGATGGGCTACCCAGTAACAATTCTTACCCATCATAGTCTCAGAAATCTTCTGAACTATGGGAAATATACATTGACTATGCCTAGGCTCAGAGACTATCATAGGCTCTTAGAGCAGGAGGATGTCACCCTAGTGAGATGTGATACAGTAAATCCAGCCGAGAGTTTACCAACTTCAGAGGATGGTGAGCCACATGATTGTGTCCAAGAAGCAGAGAGGTATTCGAGGCTTAGATCAGATTTACAAGCCTTTCCATTACGTGAGGCAGACCTGGAGTATTGGACTGATGGGTCTTGCTATCGGGTGGGAGATAAATTATGTGCTGGTTATGCAGTAGTTAGAGGCAGAGGGACGGGATTTGTTGTGGAAAAGGCTGAAGTAATACCACAGCCTGCGTCTGCACAACTTGCTGAACTTGTGGGGCTAACAGAAGCATGTTTGTTAGCAGCAGGAAAGCGAGTAACCATATACACTGATTCAGCATATGCACATAGTGTATGTCATTTGTTTGGGGCGGTATGGAAAGGTTGAGGGTTTAAGAAAACGGATGGTTCTCCGATACAACATTATGCACAAATAATGAAACTGTTGCATGCTATGATGAAGCCTACAGAGATAGCGATAGCTAAGTGTGCAGCTCACAAGACAGATATGTCAAGAGTGACACAAGGGAACAAAGCTGCTGATGAAGCTGCAAAAGCCGTCGCAGGAGCGGATAAATTGGGAAAAGTTTTGCTGGTCACTCATGTAGTGGACTAGGAAGACAAAATTACGCTTCGGGATGTAATTTTGATGCAAGAAGCCGCTTCTATGATCGACAAACAGCTATGGCTAGACCGAGGAGCGGTCAAAGATGCTACTGGTCTGTGGAGAAACCATGAGGGGTTGATAGTAGCGCCTCTAGACCTCTTAGGTCTGATGATTCAAGAAGCACATGGGTTAGCTCATGTTGCGAGGGGGGAGGTTAACAGAAAGATCACAAAGGAATATGGTTTTTGGGCTCCATATTTGTTTGAACAAATTGATTATTTGATAGGAAGGTGCACTATCTGTCTTAAAAATAATGTTCGAAGAGGGATACCGGTTCATCCAGGTTACATTCCTACACCAAGGGGTCCTATGCGTGAGTTGGTCATTGACTTTGTTGATATGATACAACCAGTTGATGGGAAAAGATACATGTTGGTGGTTGTAGATAGATTTTCACGATGGACGGAAGCTTGTCCAACCAAGCGTAAGGATGCTCAGTCGGTTGCCAAGTTCTTGTGTAAAGAAGTCATAAGCAGGTGGGGATTACCCGATCGAATATCCTCAGACAATGGAAGGGAATTTGTGGATAAATCAGTTAAATTGATGTTGCAAAAATTGGGAATTAAGCAATGTCTTGGAGCAGTTTATCACCCACAAAGTCAATGGATGTGTGAAAGAATGAACGGTGTCTTGAAAAATCTCATTGTGAAAATTTGTCAACATACAGGTCTGAACTGGATAGCGGCGCTTCCTTTAGCACTAATGGTGTGTCGCTCAAGTGAGTTACGTGATCTACGTATGACGCCCCATGAGTTGGTAACAGGAAGAAGGATGCCTACGCCTTGTTTGCGAACAAGCGGAAAGGGTCCAAGCTTGGCCCTGTTGGAAGATGAAATGAGAGCGTACGTTACATATATGGCCAATTTTCATAAAAAGTTGTCCACATATGTTTCTGACAGGCAAAGACAAGAAGAGGTGCAGAAGGCGCTTGAGGAGGATAAGAGGAATACAGTACAACCGGGAGACAAAGTATTCGTAAAGGTATTCAGAAGGAAGTGGTATAACGAACGTCGTGAAGGACCATTTGAAGTGGTTCGTAGTACTGGAACAGCTGTCCAGGTTAAGGGATCTCCTACGTGGTATCATTTGTCACATTGTGTTAAAGCACCTACAGAAGAGGTGTCACGCGCAGAGAGAGAGGATGGAGATAGGGGAGAACAGGAAGAGGGAGAGATTGTCAATGTTGGGGTTAACGTTGATAATGGTGACACTTCTGATGATGCCAGAGATGACTATGCAGGGGATGGAAAGGAAAGGGGATTTGGGGAAATTGATTTTCAATACGTCCCAGAAGCAACAGGGAATATTTCAGTGGGATGTGAAGCAGCAAAGACCACCAAGGGCAACTCTGTTACAGGAGAAGCTAGTGATTCAGTTGGACAAAGTAGGCCTAGACCAGTTAGGAGAAAAGTCAGACCAAAACGTTACGAAAACTAGGGATGAAGTTACAGCGATAACACCAACACTTCAGTCTGTTATAACAACAGTGGGAAGCAATTTAACTCTTTCAACATTGATAGTTATTAAAGCCATAAATATATCGCATTCGATTACAAGGGAACCAATAGTGCCAGCACCAATTTTAGAACAAAAGACTGTTATTAACGTTAATACATCAACTAAATCAACTACTTTAATGGTAACTTTGGAAGGATTTAATGGTACGACGGCAATAACAAATGTAGGAGGTATGATACCGACACCGACAACAACTTTTCTAAAAGTAAACGATGTAACAGAAATGACTCAGCAAATAGTGGTAGAGAACAATATAGGTTCATCTGAAATAGTACAGGATAATATCATGGAAGTACAGGATGAGTTCTTTGGGTTCAACCTAACATCAGAAGCTACATCTGATCAATACCGCTCGTTAGGGAAAAGAGACGCTAAATGGAAAGCATATGGATTTGATTCGTCTGTTTTGAAAATTAAAGATCAATGGGCAGGGAGAAATCTTTGGTTCCAGCAGTTAACTCATTCTGTAAGATCAGTGAGGAATCTTGAGGGTCCATGTCTGTTGAGAATTCCAGCACCAGAAACGTGGGGTTCGATTTTAGAAACGGTCGCTCAACCGTTATCAAGTGGGTGTCAGGCCTATGCGTTGAGATGGCTGTTGTATCATCAACGAGCATTGACAGATAAAGAAATGTCGTTGTCACAACATTTGTTTAAGCCTAGGTATAAGTGTTCTTGGTTAAATGAATTTCCCTATGTGAATATGTTGGATGGTAAAGAAAGTCAGGTAACAGCGATCCCTGAAGCATTTGAGGTGAAAGCAGTGAGGGCTAAAAATTGTTTTTGTTCTAATAAAACAGATGATGTAAATGGTATGTTCATGGGAATATCAGATTGTGATGATTATATGATGACTTTGGATAAGCACGGACAAAAGGTTAGAGAGGACAAATATAATGTAACTTTTTATGTACCAGGTAGTAAGAAGAGCAGGACTTTGATGGTGAGAGATCACCTTTTGCCTGTCAATGTAACTATTGGGAATTTTAGAGATATTTGGTGGGTTTGTGGAGATAAAGCATATATATTCTTACCCTATGGATGGAAAGGATGTTGTTATATGTCAACGTTGAAGCTTCCATATGAGGTTTTTACCATTAGAAGAGGGGTAGCACCGAACACAGATCAATCTGAAACTACTGTTGAAAATAGGGTGAAAAGAGACATGGCTACATTTAATAATCTTGAAGCCTACCATTGGAGAATAAGTCTGGGAGAGAAGTGGGGACTTGGTCTTTTTCCATGGTATGGTGTAACATTTTTAGCAGATCATATTGATAATATTACATATACGTTGCAGGGGTTTGCGAATGAAACAATAAGAGGGTTTCACCTTCTGTCAAATACTCAAAGAAGTCACAGACTGACGCTGTTGAAACATGACATGGCTCTTGATTATATTTTGGCAAAACAAGGTGGCTTATGTTTGGCTATGAATCTGACGGGGGATGATTGTTATACTTTGATCCCAGATAGTTCCGATAATATCACTAGTGTTATAGATGCGTTGAAGAATATAAGGGATGCATTTGGGAGATCTGAGAAAGCTGGATGGTCAGCGAAGTCTTGGTTGCAAGATCAGTTAGGCCCAATAGGAGCAGTGATGGTTCAGATTTTAGTCGCAGCTCTGATAGCGTTGTGTGTCATGTTTTGCTTTTGTACTTTGTTACTGACCTTTGCAAAAGCTATGATATTAAGATGGGTTGGTGTTGTGATGCCTGGAGACAACACTCAGATGCCGTTATTGATTGTTCCTGATCTGGATGAAGATGAACAAGGGGGTCTGGATGGACTACTGATGGATAAATATCCTTTTTGATTATTTGATTATGTTTCAATTTTTTCAATCGTAGTGTGATTTTTAGTATGATTTTATGAATCAAGGGGGGAAAGAGGATAATGTGATTCATATATCATTTATATAGCATTTTTATATTCTTAGTTGATATTGATGTTTAATTTGAAAGTGTTGTTTTGCAAAAGATACTGTTTGGGTTTTTTCTTTTCTTCCAGAAGCATTTGGGGGAACATGGGAAGGGACAATATGACTGGAGGAGATGAAACAAGGAGGGTGTGGCCGATTCCATCATCAACAAATCCATTGGAAGTCGAGACTACACTCTGGAGGAGATGAAGTGTAGTGGACTACATTCCAGTGTCTGCAATGAAATATAGACATAGTTGATGTGTAATACATAATTGTGTCATATTCTTAGGTATTAATTTTTGTAGAATGATGTTTGATGTTATTGAATACATGTGAGGATCTTAGATGTTTTTGTTTATTTCGTGAATGATTAGGGACAGGGAATTTAGGCAGGGAGAGTTCCACTTTAGGGTCCAATGGGTTGACCAGCCTTAGAGTGGATGTTTTTGGATAGGATTTTGTTTGCAGGGGCTTACATGTGTATTTAATTGCATCATAGTTTCAAATGCATTTACATGAGTTTATCAGGAGTACCGAGGTGGTTGCCTGGGGCAGAGGGACCGTGAGAGAATTTTACTGTCTTGATTGATGGATGGATATCTGAAAAGATGGCTGCCGGACAGTTTTTCGCTCTTACACTCCATAAACAGTTGTTCATATTTCATAGAAAGGTATTTACACTCTAGAGGAGAATGTTTTTTGGTTTAATGTTAAAGATACTCAATAAGATAAATTGTTACTTGTCATAATCCTATTCTGTTTGTTTTCGAGACTTTTAGTTTGTCTCGAAGGGGGGAAATGTCGTGTATTGAGATTATGATGTTGTTAAATGTGGAACTGAAAGAATGTTGATTTTAGTATCAAGAGGGAATGTTTTAGTGTAACGCCACATACAACAGACAGGAAGTGTGTTGCAGACAGGGGATTGGACCGTAGAGGGAGCCACCCACATCTTGGGAATTTATATATACTGGGGGAAAAACGAAGTAGGGTCAGAAAGCATTGAGATTCATTTGGGACTGCTTCTCCGGACTTCGCGTGTCTGTAACTTATGCTGTAACCTCGTGATATTAATAAAAGACTTCTAATCAAGGTACAGCTTAAGCGGACTTCTTTGTTTGACAGCAATAGCCACCAGCAGCCGACGCGACACGACAATACACTTATGTGTCATAGCACTGATTATAAGTGTCTATAATAATTCATAAGTGGTTGTAATGGGGGGGGGGGGGGGGGGTTGATATTGATACAATATACTGTAGTTTAAATGAATACTGTATGTATTGACTGATCATTGAGAATGAGGTAATACTTTACATTACAGTGTGGTTATTACTGTTAGGCCTAGGGTCAGGGTTAGAGTTACTACATTCAGCAGTAACCCTAACCCTAGCCATATCTAGGACTAAAAAGAGAAGACGTTTTACAATCAGAGTTCTTTGTATCTCTTCTTAGTCAGACAGAAACCCCCCACATCTTATAGGTGGACGGGGTTATGAACATATCCAATGAATTGTTTTCTGCAACCAGAAGAAATGAAACTGCCTTTCAGCAGGAAAAGCTTCTCTAATAATCCTAACCGTTGCTGGGTGTCTTCAGAGACTGAGGTATAGAGACACACTGTCAAGTCAAATCATCTGGCTGTGCTTTCATGTCAAAACATTTATTATTTTCTATTCATAAAATTCTATTGTATTATATTCTTTGATAACATATTATATCCATAGGCTCCACTCTGTAAAGTGTTAATGATGACTGTTTGTTCTGTACATTGATTGAATGGTTAGGACTATCTCTCTGTATTCACAGATTAAATCCCAAGAGACCAGGAGACCTAAAGGAAGCCTTCAACACTGCATACCTTCATCCAGTCATAGTAAACAACCTCTGTCTGTCTGTATGTCTGTCTGTCTGTCTGTAAACACAGCCAACTTTTCTGCGGTGGTTGTTGTTGCTATCAGTGTTGCACAGCTATTTTCAGGTCTCTCCAGAGATGGTCGATCGGGTTCAACTCCAGGATCTGGCTGGACCACTCAAGGACATTCAGAGACTTGTCCCGAAGCCACTCCTGCGTCTTGGCTGTGTGCTTAGGGTTGTTGTCTTGTTGGAAGTTGAACCTTCGCCCCAGTCTGAGATCCTGAGCGCTCTGAAGCAGGTTTTCATCAAGGATCTCTCTGTACTTTGCTCTGTTCATTTTTCCCTCGATCCTGGCTATTCTCCCAGTCCGGGCCTCTGAAAAACATCCCCACAGCCTGATGCTGCCACCACCATGCTTCACCATAGGGATGGTGCCATGTTTTCTACAGACGTGACGCTTGGCATTCAGGCCAAAGTGTTCAATCTTGGTTTCATCAGACCAGAGAATCTTCTTTCTCATGGTCTGAGAGTACTTTAGGATCCTTTTGGCAAACTCCTAGCGGGCTGTCATGTGTCTTTTACTGAGGAGTGGCTTCCGTCTGGCCACTCTACCATAAAGGCCTAATTGGTGGAGTGCTGCAGAGGTGGTTGTCCTTCTGGAAGTTTCTCCCATCTCCACAGAGGATCTCTGGAGCTCTGTCAGAGTTACCATCGGTTCTTGGTCACTTCCCTGATCAAGGCCCTTCTCCCCCGATGCTCAGTTTGGCCAGGCGGCCAGCTCTAGGAAGAGTCTTGGTAGTTACAAACTTCTTCCATTTAAGAATGATGGAGGCCATTGTGATCTTGGGGACCTTCATTGTTGCAGAAATGTTTTGGGACCCTTCCCCAGATCTGTGCCTCAACACATTCCTGTCTCAGAGCTCTACGGACAATTCCTTCACCCTCATGGCTTGGTTTTTGCTCTGACATGCACTGTCAACTGTGGGACCTTATATAGACAGCTGTGTGCCTTTACAAATCATGTCCAATCAATTGAATTTACCACAGGTGGACTCCAATCAAGTTGTAGAAACATCTCAAGGACGATCAATGGAAACAGGATGCACCTGAGCTCAATTTTGAGTCTCATAGCAAAGGGTCTGAATACTTATGTAAATAATGTATTTCTGTCTTGTATTTTCAATAAGTGTGTAAAAATAAAAACCTGTTTTGGCTTTGTCATTATGTGGTATTGTGGGTAGAGTGATGAGGAAAATGTTTTATTTAATCCATTTTAGAATAAGGCTGTAACGTAATAAAATGTTGAAAAAGTCAAAGGGTCTGAATACTTTCCGAATGCACTGTATGGCAGCTAGAAATCAAAACTGGATGGTCTTCAGAGATAGATGGGAGGGGCTGAGGGTAGCTGAAGGCGGGGACTAAAAACAAACAAAAGATAACTAATGTAAAATGTAGTGTCTGTGAAATGTATGTAGTATGTACATTTACAAGCTGGAAGTGGAAGCCTAAGTATTGTTGTCCATTAGTTTAGGAGGGGTGGTAGGGTTAGGGGAAAATAATAAAGAAGGAAAATATATTTAAAATAATATTTACAAAACATATATATGGAGGATTGGAAATGATGCAGACAATTACACAGATTGAAGTCACAATATATCTGACACATTTCTTCACATGCTTCAATGTGATAATGATGCTGGGTATGGCCTCAGATCCAGGAGGAACACAGAGAGACTGGAAACTATGATATTGAGAAAGACAAAGGTTATTTGATTTCAAGTACATTTCACTGGGAAAGAGGTCTAGAGATAGTCATTGAACAGTGTTATAGTGTGGACACTATATAAACAATTCCTACTGAATAGGTTGTGTACTTAACTGCAGTATAGTATTATTACCTTACATTGGAGCATGGTTATTATGGACATTGATGTTGACCGTGACCTTTACCCTCCTGTGATGTCATCATCCTAGAGTTGGCACGGCATTAACGGGACACTACCTCATGTTGAATTGAAAGGCGTGTGGATAATCCTTGTAAAGTTACTACAATCAACATCAATGATCAGCTAATAGCTCACCCTCTTGTCAAATGTTTCCTACAGATGTATTTTGTTTGTTATGAATTTCCAGATATGAATTATGAATGTATTTTTCTTAAGGGGGGTTGCCCTATTTTCATTTTGAGCACATGCTTCTGAAAGGTCTGTGCACGGCCCTGGATACACTGCTGATAGGTACAGCAGAAAACCTCCAGCAGTTTGTCATGATGAGAACAGATCTTCTCCTGTAGTTATGCAGTGGCTTTGACCAGCTGGTGTTTCTTGAAACCAGGAAATTCACAGTGAGGTTGGAGGTGAGCCTCACAGTAAGAGGCCAGACACACCAGACAGGACATGAGGGCTTTCTGCTTTCTGGTGCCAGTGCAGAAATCACACGCCACATCTCCAGGTCCAGCATAGCACAGAGCAGGAGGGGGAGCAGCCTGGAGTCCTGTCTTCTTCAGTTTCTCCACCATCTCAGCCAACATGTTATTTTTCCTCAGATTAGGCCTTGGAGTGAAGGTCTGTCTGCACTGAGGATGTCACACCCCACATCTAAAGGTCCAGCATGCCAGTGAGCAGGAGAAGCAGCTTGGAGTCCTGTCTTCTTCAGTTTCTCCACCACTTAGGCGAGCACAGCACTCCTGTTCAGAATAGGTCTTGGGGTGAAGGTATGTCTGCACTGCACTCAATCTGGTTTATTTAGTACCCCAGCGCAGGTTAAGTAGTGGAAAGAACATGTTGGGTTATTTTGACCCAGACAGATTGGTTGCGTGAATAACCCAATATGTTGGGT
Organism: Coregonus lavaretus; assembly: GCF_964263955.1. Classification (NCBI taxonomy): domain Eukaryota; kingdom Metazoa; phylum Chordata; class Actinopteri; order Salmoniformes; family Salmonidae; genus Coregonus; species Coregonus lavaretus. The sequence goes on from NW_028162049.1 coordinate 85,123, forward strand.
TGTTAGTATTAACAGAACACGGGTTAATTTAACCATCAGTTGGGTATTTTTTACTCTCATGCTTGGTTGACCTAGCAACTGGGTCTGTTTTAATGTCATGCTTGGTTGACCTAGTAACTGGGTCTGTTTTAATGTCATGCTTGGTTGACTTAGTAACTGGGTCTGTTTTAATGTCATACTTGGTTGACCTAGAAACTGGGTCTGTTTTAATGTCATGCTTGGTTGACCTAGCAACTAGGTCTGTTTTAATGTCATGCTTGGTTGACCTAGCAACTGGGTCTGTTTTAATGTCATGCTTGGTTGACCTAGCAACTGGGTCTGTTTTAATGTCATGCTTGGTTGACCTAGCAACTGGGTCTGTTTTAATGTCATGCTTGGTTGACCTAGTAACTGGGTCTTTTTTAATGTCATGCTTGGTTTACCTAGCAACTGGGTCTGTTTTAATGTCATACTTGGTTGACCTAGCAACTGGGTCTGTTTTAATGTCATGCTTGGTTGACCTAGCAACTGGGTCTGTTTTAATGTCATGCTTGGTTGACCTAGCAACTGGGTCTGTTTTAATGTCATCCTTACTGTAGGATATTTGAAGGAGGCGTGACTTACTATGGGCGTGGCTTTCAGCTAGATCTTATTGGCCACCCATGAGAGTAAATGTCATTCCAGTTTATCATATCAAATGTACATACTGTAAACTCAATTTTTCCTTATTAAATTATTCTATAATATGTAGAGTATTTATTACATATTATAATAAGGTATACCACTGTATTATAGCCCAACAATGAGACATACGTGGACTTTTAGGAAACTCTATAAGCATAATTGAAGCTACAAAAATGTAAATGTTCAACCTTAACATGTGCTAACTACGCAACAGACCAGATGAACAGGAATTATATTTACTCTCATGGGTGGCTAAAAATAACTATCTGAAAGCCACACCCCTACTAAACTATGCCTACAGTCTTCTGATCTGACCTGCTGGGTCATAAATCTCAATAACCAATCAACAATAACCCAACACCCAGCATCCATAACCCAGCAGTTTTTAAAGAAAACAACCCAACTAAGTGACCCAACGCCTGCAACCCAAGATTTGGGTCAACCAAACAACCCAGCATTTTATAGAGTGTGGGGACAGCTGTAGACACCTTTCAGATCATCCTGATCCCAGCTTTCTTTAATACAGCCCATACAGTAGCTGTGTCCACAGGCAGTAGTCACCGGATCCTTCAGTGGATCCAGACAGACGGAGCAACAGAACAGTTCTAGATTGTCAGCCATTTTAGTGCTTTCACCTGAAGGTTGAGCAACAGGGTGTCAAAGATGACTTTCTGTTTCATGGAACTCTACACCAGAGGACAGGGAGTGGCTTCCTCTTGACTGTGTACTCTGTATCTACAGGTTTTTTGGGGATGGAAGTCAAGCTAAGAAGATGATGTTGCATACAGCTGTGTCCACAGGGAATCGTAACTGGATCCTTTAGTAGATCCAGACAGATCAGACAGCAGAATGGATCTTTTAAAAGGGCCTTTGCTATGTCCATACAACAAAATGCACGGCAGAATTTCAGAGATAATTTTAATTTCTTTGAAAGTACGAGTGGTGGGGGAGGCCTTTTAGATCTGTTTGGAGACTTTAGTCCTGGATGGATGCACTGAGGTATATAGGGATGGAAGCCATAGTGATGTGTAACCAAATATAAGGTTGTGGTAAAACATTACAACATTTTAAAGGTTCCATAAATGTACAGTGACCTATTCAGAAGCCACAGTGGTGAATGATGAATATGTCAAATCAAAAGTTTTATTTCATTTTCAGTCATGTAAAATTATCATAAATTGTAAAGAAACATGTGGATGCAGTGGGGTGCAAATACCTCTGTAGAATTAATTAAGCGAGAAATGGCAGTGGAAACGCTTAATGCAAAAATATTGATATAATAACCATCATATTAAAGTAAACTTGGAGTCACACGATGATATGTGGTGTGGTCCTCCCACTACGACTCGGGAAACCATGCAGTTTATTAAGCTACAGATGAAATAAGTTATGCTGAACTTCACAGGGTGGTGAAAGTTCACAGTGATGAGCTTGATGCTCCTTTCCAATAAATATCGAGGGTCTTTTTGTCCATAATAATGTCATCATGTAGGCAGCCTATCCAGAGTGGGTACGTTCGCTATATAATGCCCCCAAAACATCTGACAAAACCATCGGTAGAGTTGAAAATGTGATGGAAACCCATTTAACATAACTTTTTAAACCGGTACATGGGAATTTAACTGCAAAAATATATTAGTATTTTCTAAAATATATATTTGTATGTGCATTACGTCATCACGCACAGCCATTTATCTTCAACACGTCAATTTGATGGAAACATCTCTGCTGTTAAAATGCACATGTTTTTATGAAGATTTTACAATATTCACATGAAAATCTGACGCTAGTCAAATGGAAACAGATTTTCATGCGAATATTCAAAAATCTGCATAAAAACAATATCCTCACCTACAAACAATATCCCAATAGAATTGAATAGTAAATTACGTATTGAGTCATTTTGGAAATAAGAACATAATATGTTTAAGCGACTCCAAAATGACACAATACATTATTTACCATTCAATTCTATTGGGCACAACATCATCTGAAACACAACCGAAACACACTGCAAATGCATCCAACAAGAGTCCCAAGCTTGATGTAGTCATAGCCTGCTAGGAATATGGGACCAAATACTAAATTTTTGACAAAGTGTAATACACTACAAGTGAATTTGTCCAAATACTTATGACACCTACATATGGAGGGCCCAGATAAATACAGTATATTTATTTCTAAACAGTAAAACAGACATTAATGAAAATAGCCTCAAATAAAAGGTGACATTCTGTACTGTCGCCTCATATAAAACATTTAATGTCAAATCTAAAATGCTGGAGTATAGAGCCAAATTCATAGTTGAATAAATTCAAAAACCAAGGGTGGGTCAAAATTATTCAATAAAACAAATTTGGCCATGAATAAGTTTCAGTAGATTAGGAACTGCTTCCTATAAAAGCTATGTGGAGTATAATGTAGCTGGACATTGTAAAGTCTGCTTCCTATAAAGCTATGTGGTGTATAATGTAGCTGGACATTATAAAGTCTGCTTCCTATAAAGCTATGTGGAGTATAATGTAGCTGGACATTGTAAAGTCTGCTTCCTATAAAGCTATGTGGAGTATAATGTAGCTGGACATTGTAAAGTCTGCTTCCTATAAAGCTATGTGGAGTATAATGTAGCTGGACATTGTAAAGTCTGCTTCCTATAAAGCTATGTGTAGTATAATGTAGCTGGACATTGTCAAGTCTGCTTCCTATAAAGCTATGTGGTGTATAATGTAGCTGGACATTGTAAAGTCTGCTTCCTATAAAGCTATGTGGAGTATAATGTAGCTGGACATTGTAAAGTCATACACACAATTATATTACTTCTTATTGACATTCAACCTGGGAATGAAAATTTAAGAAATTAATGTACAAACATGTCTAAAACAAATCCTGCAACAAAGGACCAGGTGCGAATGTTCTGGGGGGTCTAAGTCTACCCCTAACCAGTTTGAATACAATGTTTGATTTCACCCCCAGACCCCAAAACACACCCCATTCAAAACAGTTTCAACAGCCCCCCACCCGATGCAACTCAATATTAAAGAAGGCATACAGTCAGTGTACAGCCCAATGCACTACCCCCAGGATCACAACAAGCCCCTCACACCTGGGACAACACACACAATGTGAATGGAAATATATTATTATATTTTCTATATATTACAATCACAAGAAAGGGTGTTGGTTATTTTAGTTTTACAAGTAACATTTCTTGGACATGTCCTTACTTTAAAAATAAGCATGTTTGGTCTTGTTTGAATCAGCCCAATTCTCTGGTTATAAATACAAATAACCATGATTGGCAGAATGTTTAATTCACATCTCTGGCTATTAATAGATTGTGGAACTATGAAAAATAGGGAATAATGTTCCCAACACACCCACCTCACAGTTCCTACACAGACTCTGAGGCACCATGCAGGTCTGACACCAGAGGAGGCTGGTGGGAGGAGCTATAGGAGGACGGGCTCATTGTAATGGCTGGAATGGAATCAATGGAAGGTATCAAACACAAACATACGGAACCACATGTTTGACTGAGTTCCATTTATTCCATTCCAGACATCACAATGAGCCTGTCCTGCTATAGCTCCTCCCACCAGACTCCACTGCCTGACAACCATTCTATTGTCTTGAGGACTTTACAACCATTTGGTCTGATCAAAGAGCAGGACTCCCTTTCAAATAGATACATCCTCTCAGCCTTGATGACTAAACTAATCAAAGACTAACACACACACCACAGTAATCAGATCATGGTGACTCCACAGTAATAACATTTATAACTCATAAGTCACCAGGTGTGATTTACCTTTTGACAGATGAAACCCTACATCAACTACTGATTACTCTTATGGGAGGAAGTGAGCATTTCACATCTTAAGATTTAATACAAGGATACTTCCTTTATGTGTTGTACTTAGTCAATTGAAAATGTGCTTAAAGTTTTGAAAAAACAGCCTTTTGATGATCTGTTTTGAGTTTTGTATTAAGAGTTGTGAAATTTTACAACATACTTGTGAAAATAGTACAAAAGTGATTATAAAATCTATAATACATGGATACTTCCTTAAATGTACTTATTTTGTGTTATGCAATTATGTTACAGAAACAGAATAAGTCTAATGAGAGAATAAATAAGTCAAGTCCAACCATTACCTCTCTCCTCTTTCACATCCCTCTATCATCACCCCATGGGTGTGTCCCAATAATCTCTCCTTCCTCCTGAAGTGTATCATTCCTTCACTACTCCTCTCAAATGTAAAAGCATTGGATTGGTGTTGGCATGGGGTAGAGGGAGTTTACATATACCAGTCATTTCCTTTTAAATCCATGAAGGGAAGTGGACAAGTTCAAACTTAGAAAGGAGATAATAGTTCCACACCCCATGTGTCCTGATAACTACAGGAATGAAACCATATTGAGGTTGTCTGCTTTCTATACAGTTTGATGAGAGAGAGAGAGAGGCAGAGAGAGAGGCAGAGAGAGAGAGAGAGAGAGAGAGAGAGAGAGAGAGAGAGAGAGAGAGAGAGAGAGAGAGAGAGGACATCAGGTAAAGTTCTGGAGATGAGGGAATATGTGTGCAGAAAGAAACCCTCAAGTTAGGTTAACCACAGTTAGGCCCAGTATGGACTATCAATACAAGTGACCATTTAGAATGTGACCCAGTTCAATGGGTCTTAACAGAACTGGGGGATGTCAGCCATGAAGTTGTCTAAACACAACTGGAATATAATTTGTTTGTGATTCATTGTTAATGGATTTTCAATTAGGAACACAGGGGGAAAACCTAACACAACAACACACATAACACACAACCAATAAAAACAAAGGGGGAGGAAACCACTAAAGTCATTACCATATTGTCATTTTCTAATGACAGGGAGAAAACATGTAAAATCTAGAAGACTACTTTAGATCTGGTCAGAAGAAGCCTAGTGCACTACGTAGGGAACAGGGTGTCATTTGGGCCAGAGTCAGTAACTCCCCTGGGTATGAATTATCTCTCTATCTTATCTGTCTTCTATATTATGTTCTCCTCTCCTCCTCTCTTCTCTCCTCTATTCACTCTATTCTATCATCCACACCACATGCCAGCTTCAACACAATCCATTTACAAGTTAAAGACACACCTTGGAATAAATAGCAAAGGAAAACTACTACTAGATGTATTTTTTATTTCCCATCACCATTAATCATATTTAATAACTGAACAGTAGCAGACCTAACTTCATCTGTTCCTGACTCTGGGTAGTGGATTAAAAAGACCATCAATCTCCAATGATATTAAAGTACAATTCTGAACATTACTGATATACTGAGTGACAAGTCAAGATAGCTGATGTTTTTATTGTTTGGTTAATAGCAACACCTGCTGGACAGGTTTAATGTTGCTTGACTGAGAAGTACGGGAGAATAAAAGATGCCAAATTTAGGGCCGGTTTCCCGAACATCTCCATTGAACATGCTTTTTAGTCTAAGACTAGGCTTCATCTGTGTCCGGGAAACCGGCCCATATAGTTCAATTAGCAAGTAAGTAACACTACCTGTTCCATGATACTGAGGAAAATTACATTGAGACAGAGAACCAATTGAGAAAACATTTCAATGGTTCTGAATGACAACCAACATACATTAACAGCATACATCATGATTAATGTAAATGTATAAGATTAAAACATTGCACTTACAAATAATATGAATGCATTGAATTGTAATTCATAACATCTTCTGAAGATCAAATCAATCAAATCATTGTACATAAAAACAGAGCAGAATGAATCATCACATCTGGGGACCATCACCACCAGCATGACTAGTATCTATGTGGACCCTACTACAGTTTAACCAGCTCAGCTATAGACTACACCAGCATGACTAGTATCTATGTGGACCCTACTACAGTTTAACCAGCTCAGCTATAGACTACACCAGCATGACTAGTATCTATGTGGACCCTACTACAGTTTAACCAGCTCAGCAGTACCAGAGAGATAAAACCCAGGATAGAGGGGCTGAGTGAATGTGGTCTGGACTCTGTGGAGGAAGGTCATTGTGTCAGAGACACTGTAGAAGGACAAAGTACCTGCCTTGTGATCCAGGTACACTCCTACTCTGGAGGACTGAGGGCCTGATACTTTAGTCTTAACATTATTGTGTCTGAACCAATAACCACCACTATAGTAGTGTAAACTCCAGGACTTGTCATTCTCTCCAAATCCACCATCTGTCCCTGTTCTGCTGATGTCTTTATATGAGACTGCTGTAACACACACCCCACTCCACTCCACCTCCCAGTAACAGCGTCCAGACAGGCCCTCTCTACACAGAACCATACTGTAGTTTGTGAATCTGTCTGGATGAACAGGATATGGTTGGACTTGGTCTGTATAGGTCACCTTTCTGTTCCCTTCAGACAGAGACAGGTGTGTGTTTGCTGTGTTTGGGTCCAGTGTGAGCTGACAGGAATCTGGGAGAAGAGCAGAGCAGAGACCAATGAGGGGAGTTAGAACAATAAGTGAAGTCAGATACTGTATCTACCCTGTCTTTGATTAGAGCACAGCAGAGATCAAATCAGAGAAATATGAGGAGTCAGATAGATACCCAGTCTTTGATTAGATCTACTATTGCTATATATTTCTAGAGGGATTGTTAGGAGTGTCAGTAAAAAGAGACTGTTAGCTACTTCAGAATAAAGAGACTCACATTGTAAGAACTGTTCTCTGGTCTTGGGCTCTGGAGGCAGTACAACCTCCACTATATTCACTACAGACACACAAACACATTCACAGAGAGAGGGAATGTTATCATCATACCATATTCCACATGTATATGACTAGTAGGGAACTTTCAATGGTCTAAAGTTGATGTTCTTATTATTTTCAACACACCTGTAGTGGAGATCTTGGTCCATTCTCCTTTAAGGACGTCTTCTAGTTTCTCTCTCAGTTCAGACACAGTCTTACTCACATCTCCAAAGTACTGAAGAGGACGGACAACGATGCTGGGTAAGTCTGAAGATACACTGGTACTGGAGAGAGACGGATAACTCTGGAGAGAGAGAGGGAGAGAGAGAGAGAGAGGGAGAGGGAGCAGAACCAAATGATTGAGAGTTTTAATTTCATATCACATGTATCAAGGCAGTTGAGTTACCTGGAGGAAATGGATGTAATCCTCTGTGTGTGAGAGCTGCTCCAGCTCAGTGCTTCTCTTCCTCAGCTCAGCTATCTCCTGCTCCAGTTGCTCCAGGAGTCCTTCAGCTTGACTCACTTGAGCCTTCTCTTGGGCTCTGATCAGCTCCTTCACCTCAGAGCGCCTTCTCTCAATGGAGCGGATCAGCTCGGTAAAGATCTTATCACTGTCCTCCACTGCTGCCGTTGCAGAGCTCTGTTAAGAGAGAGAGAGAGAGAGACTTGTCTTACTTTAATGAGCCATCCTCATTACACTAACAACCCCACCCCTAAAAACACATTGCGTGACACCACAACCTCCACACAATCACATTATCCAGTACCCAACACCACAGTACAATACACCATCCAGCACCACATTCCAACCGTCCATCCAACCCCTCCTCTCCAGCCGTACAGACAGCCCCTCTGAGCCCCCATACCTCCTGAAACATCTCCACACTGTTGATCATTTTGTACAACTCAAACTCAACCCTAAGGCGTCAACAGTAATGGCATTACCCTGGCAACACAGAAAAAACATGATGAACAGTCTGTCATTGCAGAAAACGGACACCCCTCCCCAACTCCCAGGTCAACCCGAGCCAACCAGCTATTGGTGTCCAGGGCTCCATGTAATACCCTCCACTGGAGGACCCCTGACCTTTCCAGCACTGGGAGCTTATAGAGCACCCTCCACCTATACCCTGCCATGCTCTCAGCCCCCACAACCCCCTGCCACTGATGCCCCTTCACTCCCGCTAAGCTCCTGATGTGTCTAACCTTGACACTGAGGGTGTACAGCACCTTACCCCCCACCTCCTCAAACTCCCCCAGGCTCAGAGTGTTAAAAGTCAGTAAGTCCTCCGGACTCTCCTGCCAGTCCCCAGTCTCTGCTGTCACTTGCAGTGGTGGAAACGGTGGTGGCCCCTCAGGCTGCTCCAGCCCCCTCCTCACTGGGTCAGGCAGAGCCTCCTGGACCTCCCCCATGACTCTCTCCAGCATTCTAAGAGACGTTAGTCCCGCCTGCTGTGCTGACTCTTGGGGGGTTTTCCACCCCCCGGCAGCCGCAGGTCTGCTAGTCTCATGATGCCTGCTGCCATTAAAGGTCCCTGCAGGATGGCTGAATGAGTGGACCTCAACAGGATCAGTGGGTCCGGCCGCATGGTCTCTCCTATCATTGCTACGCAGACGAGACAAAATTAATTTTCTCCTTTCCCCCTTCTGATAACCAGGTGGCGAATCACATCTCTGCATGTCTGGCAGACATATCAGTGTGGATGTCGGATCCCCACCTCAAGCTGAACCTCGGCAAGACGGAGCGGCTCTTCCTCCCGGGGAAGGACTGCCTGCTCCATGATCTCGCCATCATGGTTGACAACTCCATTGTGTCCTCCTCCCAGAGTGCAAAGTACCTTGGCGTGACCCTGGACAACACCCTGTCATTCTCTGCTAACATCAAAGCGGTGACCCGATCCTGCAGGTTCATGCTCTACAACATTCGCAGAGTACGACCCTACCTTACACAGAAAGCGGCACAGGTCCTAATCCAGGCACTTGTCATCTCCCATCTGGATTACTGCAACTCGCTGTTGGCTCGGCTCCCTGCCTGTGCCATTAAACCCCTACAACTTATCCAGAACGCTGCAGCCCGTCTGGTGTTCAACCTTCCCAAGTTCTCTCATGTCACCCCGCTCCTCCGCACACTCTACAGGCTTCCAGTTGAAGCTTGCATCTACTACAAGACCATGGTGCTTGCCAACGGAGCTGTGAGGGGAACGGCACCTCCTTACCTTCAGGCTCTGATCAGACCCTACACCCAAACGAGGGCACTACGTTCATCCACCTCTGGCCTGCTAGCCCCCCTAGCTCTACGGAAGCACAGTTCCCTCTCAGCCCAGTCAAAGCTATTTGCTGCTCTGGCACCCCAATGGTGGAACAAGCTCCCCCACGACGTCAGGACAGCGGAGTCACTGACCACCTTCCGGAGACACTTGAAACCCCACCTCTTTAAGGAATACCTGCAATAGTATAATAGTTATCCTTCTACCCCCCCCCCCCCCCCTTTACTACCACTGTCTTTTGTCTAAACTAACACCTGACTTATTTCACCTCCTAGCACTGACTTGTTTAAAGAAATGTACTTATTGTGATCGAGATGTAGTTGTCCCACTGGCTATCCTAAGTTGAATGCACCAATTTGTAAGTCGCTCTGGATAAGAGCGTCTGCTAAATGACTTAAATGTTAAATGTTAATGAAGAGCTGCTGATCCAGCCCCAAACCACCAGCCCTCCTCAACAGAGCACATGCTGGTTCCCTCCAGCCCACCTCCGTACGGTACAGTAGCCTCTGCACCGCTTTGAGTCAGAACGATGGAACTGTCCCTGGTGAATGCCCCTCCCTACCCAGACTGGCCTACTGAGCCCTCCCCACACCTTGACCATACATGAAGCCCCAGCATACAGCATTTGAACACAGGCCACAAAATTCTCCCCACAACCGAAACAACACATTGAACAGATATTCATGGTCCACCCTATCAAAGGCTTTCTCCTGATTATGAACAGATTGTCTGTGATTAGGTGTCCTGATACACTTTTTTGGGCAGGAGAGTCAAAGCCTCCCGTCTACAGCTTAGCGACAGCTCCCCCACCCCGACGCACTCACACAACACACGTCCTGTCCAATAATTTCCCAGGCCTTTTTAAAAAAAAATCAGAGGCAGACCGTCTGAGAGACGGCAGCTGAGAGTTTGTGAAAGGCCAGGGAAATGTCGATTCTCTGTGACAGAGAGAGTTTGGAAAGGTCTGTGAGCAGAACCTGAGAACAACCAGGATCACAAAGTTCTGCCCTCTATAAATCAGAGTACAACTCCACAGCCGCGGCCTCATCTCCCCACAACAGAAGTTACCCACCCATCAGGCTTCCTCATCTCCCCACAACAGAAGTTACCCACCCATCAGGCTCCCTTATTTCTCCCACAACAGAAGTTACCCACCCATCAGGCTCCCTCATCTCCCCACAACAGAAGTTACCCACCGATCAGGTTCCCTCATCTCCCCCACAACAGAAGTTACTCCCCCTTCTGCTGTCCCCACCTCTCCCAAAAGCCTTGGAAGCTTGAGCAAAAAGTGGCACCTTGGAAGAGCTTTACATTGAATTTCCAATAGGACACCTGCCTGGGCCCTGGTGAAACAGAGAACTGAGCACTGTACTAGGTGCAGACACATTTTGGAAAGCAAAAGACAAGGTCACTGATTTTGGCTCTAACCACTAACAACCTACCCTTACACATCACTGTGTCTCTTGCAAAAAAATCACGTTGAAATGTTTTTGGTTTACATATTCCCCCAGTCTCTGCCGGAAATCACCACAATCAGAAACCAGTAGAGAAGCCCATATAGCCGCCATGCCAGAAAAAAACATCAATTTAAGCAGATTCTGAAGACATGCCCTTAAGAACCCATGACCCATTTTCTCAGCCTATACCGCTTCCTGGGTGAGAGGACACTAAACCCCTCATTCTTCATCACGTGTTGTACTGACCTTATAAACCTTCCAGGATCAATCAAATAAGACTCCAGCAGAACCTTCTTTTTCCCCTTTAGTCTCCATCAGGAACCTAGAAAGTTCTCTCACCGTATATACTGGGCCCTCAGCCTGACTGGCTGTCAGCTCTGGATCCAATGAGCCGTCTGAAAACGAGACGCCTTGTCCTCCGCTCCCGCAGACTCACCTCCCCCCTCTTCCTCCTCCTCCATTGGCACGGTACCGTCCTCCTCCTCCCCAGTCTCTGCCCCCCTGCACTTCCCCCCTGATCAGTGCCTCTTCCCCAATGACAGGCAATATTTCCTGGGATGAGCCCACCAAGCCTTCGCCCACCGGAGTCTCTGTTACTACAGAAACCTGCCTCAGCTCATGTAGCCCAGCTGCAACCCTCCCCACCACCGCTTTCTCCACAGCCTGCGCACCACCACTTGGCCATGCACTACTACCGTGTAGCTCAGTTGGTAGAGCATGGCGCTTGCAACGCCAGGGTTGTGGGTTCGTTTCCCATGAGGGGACAGTATGAAAATGTATGCACTCACTAACTGTAAGTCGCTCTGGATAAGAGCATCTGCTAAATGACTAAAATGTAAAAAATGTACTCTCCTCCCTCCTGGTACCCCTGCCATTTATTTTGCAATTCTGAGTAATCACTATTTTAGTACGGATTAGTAAGGAAAAACACTTTATTCAGTACTACTGCAGTTGCTTAATAATTCCAATAGATGGCAGCATAAGGCCATGAATGACATTTCAGAAGATTAGTTTAGTTCTCTCCCTGGATACACCACCACTCCACCTCACAGGAAAACTCCTGCCTGAGCTTTTTACTGTCCCTTTCCACACTGCTAACGCAAGAGGAAGGACTGAAAACACATTACTGTGAAGTAATATAATGATGATTCATGTTTATTATTACCTGTTTTTATGGTCATGTTTTGAAATTATACTTCATTACTATAATGATTATCAATACGCCTGAACATTAATTCAGTCACCTCTGGTCGACAAAAACGTATTTTCCTAGTACATTAATTGTCAAATTCATCAACCAGCATCGAGCACTCTGCCTTCTCACGCAAGCGAGGGGCATGTTGAGGTAAATATGCTAACCGCGACGGTTTCATTATGTAATTTATTGGTGGGCTGGAAGATGCAGTGTTTTTTCTTTTCTATTCAGAGGCTATTTACTCCCAATATGAGATAATTTTATATAGAAGGTTTTTATAATGCATGTTTACTAGGGTTGAGGTTAGCGCATCTAAGGAAGGGATTATTTGGGTTCAATACCTGTCCTACCTATCAATCATATTGCTGCTTGTAGCCTATAACTGATGATCCCCACACTAGAAACACCGAAAACTATCTGTGCTAGCAAACCCTGTGTTCCACCCCTCCCCTGTGTAACCTTGAAGTTTGTTAAGAAACAAACACTTGTCTACGAAAAGAGACATGTTTAACGGATTCCGCTTGGCACCCAGCCGAGAGCACACGAAAACCACTTGCAAATTTACCAAAACTAACCAACTACTTGCGGTCTGTTCGTAAACAATAAACGGAGCAGATTAGCCACCACAACTCTTATCGAAAGAGGCGAAATCTGCACCAACACACCCCTCACAAAAATCCCACTCGCAACAAGACAAACCTTTTTCATTAACACAACCACCTCCTTGTTCATTCTGGATGCAGAGTGCAGATGTTCTCCTCCAACCTGTTCGCCGACCATGAGCAAAACTTCCTCCACACCTTTCTCCAGAACGCACCCGAAGCGACTGCGTTTCTTCTCCACTCGGTTGAGGCCATCACGCCGCCCTAACAAACTACCCCTACCCCCCCCCCCTCAACTCTAAACGATAAACAGTGGAAACCATAAACAAACCCTCCACCATCAGAAAATAAATTCAGAAAATACGCAAGAACCAAAAGAAAAAAGAATAGTAGCCCTCCTCACGAACCACAAAACTCTCACACAACCAACTTCTTCTTCTATGATATAATGGCGGTCCACAAACCAACGTTAAAGGTGCATGCCGCCACCTACTGTGCTGGAGTGTGTGGTCAATCACGGTTTCCAACATTTCTAAATCCTCCTACCTAACTCAGTACTTCTGAGAAAATAAAGAAGAGCCCTACTAACTTCTAATAGACCCTCCCCCATCCCCAAAATCCCTTCCAACCCCCCCCCCAACCCCGTCCAACCTCAATGACCCTACACTTCAATCTTACCCTCTCTTCAACATACTTACAACAATATAACAACACATGCTCCACCGTTTCATCGACCGTACCCCCCAGACACAAACCATTCACATGCTTGCCAACCAGATGTAATGACGAGTTCAATATACAATGTCCTAAGCGCAATCTCACCCACTGGAGGGCAACTATTATCACCAACAGTTCAACTGAGTATACTGACAGTTCATCTGTTAGTCTTCTACATATCTGCACATCAAATTCAGGAACGTAAACGCCTGCTCCTGTGAGCCCACTATCTGGGTCCTTGGATCCATCTTTGAAAAGCAGTAAAAAAGTATAAAAACTTCTACCAATGTAATTGTCAACCAGTTTCACTATATCACTGACTTCTGACCAATCTTTCCTTTACTCTACCAAGGTTAGATCAACAACAGGGTCTGGGAGTAACCATGGAGGAACATCCCCTATCACCACAGAAGGGCCAACCTCCAACTCCCTCAAACCACTTTCATCAGCAAGCTTTCCAACTGTCCAACCAAAACCACTGCCTTGTCTACTAGTATATTCCCAACAGTCATCTAGAACAGTAGCAGTGGGATGCTCAACCTCACAGCCTTTCAACCCAATAAGATAATGACAATTTTTTACGCTGTATATCCAAAGGCATCTCTCCTGCCTCCACCAGTAAGGCACATACAGATGTTGATTTAAATGCACCAATACATATCCTTAAAGCTATATACTGGATTCTGTCCAGCTTCTGAAGCCAAGTCTTTACCTCTGTTCCACAAACTGTACACCAGTAATCAATTGTCGTCCTGATCAGAGCTCTATAAATATCCATCAACGATTGTCTGTCAGCACCCCATTCATAACCAGAGACCCACACAACCAACTACCGCGAAAGTTAATGAATGAGAGAGACAGAGACATCGTTACAACACTGTACATAGCCATAATATAATGGTTCTTCTTCTTTGGAGATTAACGGCGGTTGGCATCCAATATGTTGCATTACCGCCCCCAACTGGACTATAATATAAATCCATTATACTTTGTTATACAAAATGGGAAAAGGGGAAATTATAATAATACAAAAAACACCCTTCCAACTAACCCTACACTCATTAAATACCCACTACCCCATTCCACTACTTTGACCCTATCTGTTCCTGCACAATGCCAACGGCCTGGGAAGTCGGGACACCACCACTCAACAAACCCTGTAACTCTTCTGAAGTCTAATCTTGTATGCCCAAATACTTCTCTGCAGCTGCCACCACAACATCTATTTTCTGTGATTTACGTTCCATTTCTGCGGTACAGTTGATAACCATTGCTATGAACGCTAAGAAGCTAACATTACTGAAGCATATATCACTCGTTGGCCTATCCCTCTGTGCTGGCACAGATCTACTACTCACAGGGATCCTCTCAGGATCTCTCACCCTTGACCCATCCTCCTCTACTTTCTTCACTGCCTCAGCATACGACACCTTATGCACTACTCTGACTCTAGCCACCTCAACCTGCCTCTCTCGCACCGGACACTTCCGATCCCCAGCAACATGGGCATCCCAACAGTTGACACACACAACTTTATCCACCGAAACTACACAAACCTCTATCCCATGCCCTCATGCACACTTCCCACATCTTGGAATCTCCCTCCTACAAACTGCTGCAACATGACCATAAACGTTGCACCTGAATCAGCACAGTGGATTCGCCACAAAAGCTCTAACAGGATAACTGATATATCCTAACATGACTTTATCGGGTAAAGACTCAAAACTCAAAAGGACTGACTCCTCTGTTTCACCACGCTCAACACGGGTTCTGCGTCCCACCAAACGGCGGGAATCACAAACACCAGGAATCTTCATCTTCAATTGCTCCACTTCTACACTTAATGCTATCCCAGAAATCACTCCTTTCAATGGTGCCCTGTTCCTAAGAGCAAAGCAAGAAACAGATCAAGACCAAAGTTGCGTGACACGGAGTGCCCACTCCCTCTGGTCAGAAGAAACACAAACAAATATCACAAGTCCACTACAGGTTACCTTCACTGATTCAACTGCACCCAACTCCTTTCCCACCCACCCTGAAACCACAAATGGATCTGCCAAAAGGTATGGATCCACTTTCTCCAAAAATGTAACTCCTACTGCACCAGATTCTTCTTTATCATGTCCATTGATGCCAGGCTCTGGTTCTGAGCTCTTCACCACACCTTCTACCTCACTTAACTCTCCCTCATTCATTTCCATTTCACCTCCAGAACTCTGTCTGGCGCACGGCTCACTCTGTTTGCACTTGAATTATAACATTTGAAATGTCTCTATTACTTTGAAACGTTTGTGAGTGTAACGTTTACTGTTAATTTCTGATCATTGATTTCACTTTCATTTATTATTTATTTAACCTGCTTTGGTAATGTAACATGTTTCCCATGTCAATAAAGCCCATTTAATTTAATTGAGAGAGAGTGAGAGAGAGAGAGCTCTGTTAATGTATAGCGGACATGAGTCACTCATGGTTACTCATGGTCATGTGATGAGGTAGCCCACTTGTGACTTTAAAATCAGTGTCGGCCCAGTAGGGAATCTCCTCTTGGTGTAACATAATAATATATAATATGCCATTTAGCAGACGCTTTTATCCAAAGCGACTTACAGTCATGTGTGCACACATTTTTACGTATGGGTGGTCCCGGGGATCGAACCCCCAAGATGTTGGTTTCTCCCGCAGTAGACCCGGGTTCATATCCCGTCAGTTACATTAAGCCGTGTGTTCTCTGAAAGGGGTCCTGTTTCCAACAGTGGGGTCAGTGGGATTAGATAGAGGCCTGTCTCTCTCCCTCTCTCTGACTGGAGGAGAGAAGTGAAATGGCGTGTCTCCTCTGGTCAACAATACTCACCTTGAGAGACTCCACAGCCTGTTGGAGCTCCTTCAGCTCCTTCTCTCTCTCCTGGAATCTCTGCTGGACCTTCTGCTGACTCATCCCCAGCTGCCTCTGTGGAGAATCACTCTTCAATGATCTATCAAGCTTTATTTGTCCACTAGATCAATAGTATAGTAATGTGACATAGGGCACATAGAGAGGAAGGTATATAATCTTGAGGAAGTCACTTTCCAATATTATATTTGTTTATCTTGCTATGTGAAAGATTATAGTTTTTATGGTAGGCGTACACGTATCAAAGGGTTAAGGCTGAACTTTGGACTTATAAAAGGGCATTCAGAATGATAATAGTGTTTGACTTTAGAAAATGGTGATACATTTGGATCAAATTCAATATACTCAAGGTTTGTGTTCATATTTATTCTGCAGAGGATTGATTTCATTTGAATGATCTCATATTCAAACAGCCTTAGTTCCTACTGTATCTTTAATTCTTTGTTTATCAGACAGTCACCAACAAGTAGTTCTGGTCTTACCTGTTTCTCAGTCCTCTCTGCTGCAGCTGACACTGTATCATGGCCTTTATGTTCATCCATCACACACTGATAACAGATACACTGCTGATCGGTACGACAGTAAACCTCCAGCAGTTTGTCATGATGAGAGCAGATCTTCTCCTGTAGTTGTGCGGTGGCTTTGACCAGCTTGTGCTTCTTCAAAGCAGGAGATTCATAGTGAGATTGGAGGTGAATCTCACAGTAAGAGGCCAGACACACCAGACAGGACATGAGGGCTTTCCGCTTTCTGGTCCCAGTGCAGACATCACACGCCACATCTCCAGGTCCAGCATAGCACAGAGCAGGAGGGGCAGCAGCCTGGAGTCCTGTCTTCTTCAGTTTCTCCACCACTTCAGCCAACATGTTATTTTTCCTCAGATTAGGCCTTGGAGTGAAGGTCTCTCTGCACTGAGGACAGCTACAGACCCCTTTCAGAACATCCTGATCCCAGCAGCCCTCAATACAGCTCCTACAGTAACTGTGTCCACAGGGAATAACCACCGGCTCCTTCAGTAGATCCAGACAGACAGAACAACAGAACTGGTCCTGGTCCAGCAGAACTCCCTGCTGAGCCATTTGGACGGTTGTTCACTCTCACACAGACAGACGACACAGAGACTCAGATCAGTTTAGTTTCCTCAGAAGAAAGTTTGTGGGACTTCCTGGTTCTGCCAGAAGGGTGGGGTTAGAGGGAGGGAGGGGTTAGAGGGAGAGAGAGAGAGAGAGAGAGAGAGAGAGAGAGAGAGAGAGAGAGAGAGAGAGAGAGAGAGAGAGAGAGAGAGAGAGAGAGAGAGAGAGAGAGAGAGAGAGAGAGAGAGAGAGAGAGAGAGAGAGAGAGAGAGAGAGAGAGAGAGAGAGAGAGAGAACTGTCCACAATGTTAATAGAGACAAAGGTTTGTGTTCCTAGGTTAGGGCCCTTAATATGGAATAAATTAAATAGAGTGGTTAGAATATATAAAGGGTAACAGTTTATATGAAGTACATATATATAATGCTTTTAATGAATTGTGTAATGCCTTAAACTTATGTGCTATGACACTAACTATAACCATCCATAATAACTAATATGTTGTTGTAAAACTGTACAATGTGTTATAGATAATTAGCTACAATGGGGGAGGGGGGACTTGAAATGGATACAATGTACTGTAGCTGAAATGAATACCGTATGTATTGACTGATCATTGAGAATGATGTAACACTTTACATTACAGTGTGTTTATTGGTGTGTAATTATTCCTGTTAGTACAGTGGTGTAAAAGTACTGTGATGCCTCATTCTTACACTGTACTAGCAGCAGTAACCCTAGCCAGTAATAAGGCTACTGTAATGGAAAGTGTTACAGGAAATATAAAGGAAGGATTTATACATGTAATCTATGATATACTCTATGTAATGATATGTCTATGTCTTCTAGATGGTGTTCTATACTGTATGTAATGATATGTCTATGTCTTCTAGATGGTGTTCTATACTGTATGTAATGATATGTCTATGTCTTCTATATGGTGTTCTATACTGTATGTAATGATATGTCTATGTCTTCTATATGGTGTTCTATACTGTATGTAATGATATGTCTATGTCTTCTATATGGTGTTCTATACTGTATGTAATGATATGTCTATGTCTTCTAGATGGTGTTCTATACTGTATGTAATGATATGTCTATGTCTTCTAGATGGTGTTCTATACTGTATGAATTCTGAGGATTTGAAATATGAATCTATAATCATGCTTCCCTTTCAATGTCAATGTGTATTTGTAACATTCTAACCCTGTTTACAATAGTGCTTTGACGAAGAAGCTTTCTCCAAAACGTGTCAGCAAGTAATATCACTGAAGGGAATGAATCTGCCGTCCTGCACCTTATTTTACAAACAGTGAGCACGAGAGGGTGGTGACCTGGGGGATCTGAGGTACTGGAATGCATAAAAAAAAGTATATATCCTTTATAATAAAGCATTGCATTCATATCATCACATTTGCGTAGTGGCATAGAGCAGTAGAGTAGAGGCACTTCCAGAAGTTGGACACATGGGGGACATTTTTAGTAGCATAATAGCCGAGAAAATGTTGGCCTTTTATAAACGCATTTCATGCAATTCTATGTCATTTTACATGACGAGACTTTGGTAGAGTATTTGTTAATACCACACAAATGATGGAAATGGCAGGCTACACTGACAACCTGAGAATCAGAGATCAATAAAAACGACCTTGTCTTGAATCCATCAATAGCCTAGGCCTAGGTGTGTGGAGACACATATTGTAGGCTACAATATGAGGAGGAAATTATAGTCCTAAAAATGCTTTCCAGTTTCACTGACTCACCCAATGATGCACAGCTCCCTCACTGGTGATGGCAGATGCACTCGTGCCAAAGGCCTACCTCTCTCTCTCTCTTTTGTAAAACAATATTTGGAAGTTGATCAAATATTTTGTTGGCCTCCAGCATAGAGTCTAAATAAATGATGAAGTGCAACGCTTGAGAGATGAGAGTTCAGGCTCCTGTCTATCAGAGCAGAGAGGGAGAGAGATCATAGAAAGTGAATCTCATTCTAGTTATGTGAGAGATACAGGCGTGCTTCTCACACAGCCACCGTCACCAACATATACTATACCCACATACTCTAGTGTAGCTGTGGGGCTTACAAGTCTGAATTTCTTACAGCCTAATTTTCAAGACATCAATGTACAGCAAAATGTTTAGGTGTCACTGCAGAACACCCTCCATATGCATATGAACACATACTCAGAGTTGGGGCTTACAAGACTCACATTTCATATACTCAGAGGTGGGGCTTACAATACTCACATTTCATATACTCAGAGGTGGGGCTTACAATACTCACATTTCATATACTTTTCAAGACATCACTGTAGGACAAACATTTGATTTGATATCAGAATATACTTCAAATAAAATAAATCAATGTATGCTACAGCAGAACAGATATTATAGTATATAGGCCTCCTGCCTATCTGATAATATGAAGCGCATAATCAGATTAACTTCACAGTACAGAACAAGTTTGTAAAGTTTTCCAGAACCTCCCACAACACGGCCATTTCCTGGTGCGTCTTCTCCTCCCTATCTCTTGTTTTGCTCCTGGTGTCTGTGACACATCTGGGTCCTTTAGCAATCCATGACCTCACATAGGGGACTGGGTTGAATTTGGTCAGGGGTGGGCCAACAAGGTTCAGATAGAGTAGCCCTGATATGGTGGAGGTATGCAGAGAGGCGCGGGTTGAGGTGCAAATCAGATTCATTTGAGAAAATCCCTGCTGGCCTTCTGCACTGGAGATGAGGATGGTGCTGACCGCCATCAACATCTCTTTAAGTCCATCTGGGGATGGTGCTGACCACCATCAACATCTCTTTAAGTCCATCTGGAGATGAGGATGGTGCTGACCTCCATCAACATCTCTTTAAGTCCATCTGGAGATGGGGATGGTGCTGACCACCATCAACATCTCTTTAAGTCCATCTGGAGATGAGGATGGTGCTGACCACCATCAACATCTCTTTAAGTCCATCTGGAGATGGGGATGGTGCTGACCTCCATCAACATCTCTTTAAGTCCATCTGGAAAGTCTCCTTTATCATTACCATCAGTGTCCCTGTACTGCCTGTAGGCCCGTATGACCGTACGTGGACTGTCAATGCCAAACCTCTGGCAGAGAGATTCTATCACAGTTTCTCCATACAGTGCTCCTTCATCCTCTGGCCAGTATTGAGCATAAAGCACCTTCAGCTCCTCTATGAACTGGCTGTATCCTTTATTATCCACTGGTGACTGCCCTGTGTGCAGTAATTACACCCTCACTTCCCTGGTGACTGCCCTGTGTGCAGTAATAACACCCTCACTTCCCTGGTGACTGCCCTGTGTGCAGTAATTACACCCTCACTTCCCTGGTGACTGCCTTGTGTGACCACTTACAGTTAGTGAGTGCATACATTATTTTTTTATTTTTCATACTGGGCCCCCGTGGGAAATGAACCCACAACCCTGGCGTTGCATACCAACTGAGCTACATCCCTGTGTCTCACCTGTAAGGAGACCAATAGTTTAAATGTTTCTCACCTATAAGGAGACAAAAGACCAGTTTAAATGTGTCTAACCTGTAAGGAGACCTAGACCAGTTTAAATGTGTCCAACGTATAAGGAGACCAAGACCAGTTTAAATGTGTCTAACCTGTAAGGAGACCTAGACCAGTTTAAATGTGTCTTACCTGTAATCAAATCAAATCAAATCAAATCAAAATGTATTGGTCACATGCGCCGAATACAACAGGTGCAGACATTACAGTGAAATGCTTACTTACAGCCCTTAACCAACAGTGCATTTATTTTAAACAAAAAAAGTAAGAATAAAACAACAACAAAAAAAGTGTTGAGAAAAAAAGAGCAGAAGTAAAATAAAGTGACAGTAGGGAGGCTATATATACAGTAAAATAAAGTGACAGTAGGGAGGCTATATATACAGGGGGGTACCGTTGCAGAGTCAATGTGCGGTGGCACCGGCTAGTTGAGGTAGTTGAGGTAATATGTACATGTGGGTAGAGTTAAAGTGACTATGCATAAATACTTAACAGAGTAGCAGCAGCGTAAAAAGGATGGGGTGGGGGGGCAGTGCAAATAGTCCGGGTAGCCATGATTAGCTGTTCAGGAGTCTTATGGCTTGGGGGTAGAAGCTGTTGAGAAGTCTTTTGGACCTAGACTTGGCACTCCGGTACCGCTTGCCGTGCGGTAGCAGAGAGAACAGTCTATGACTAGGGTGGCTGGAGTCTTTGACAATTTTGAGGGCCTTCCTCTGACACCGCCTGGTATAGAGGTCCTGGATGGCAGGGAGCTTTGCCCCAGTGATGTACTGGGCCGTACGCACTACCCTCTGTAGTGCCTTGCGGTCAGAGGCCAAGCAGTTGCCATACCAGGCGGTGATGCAACCAGTCAGGATGCTCTCGATGGTGCAGCTGTATAATTTTTTGAGGATCTGAGGACCCATGCCAAATCTTTTTAGTCTCCTGAGGGGGAATAGGCTTTGTCGTGCCCTCTTCACGACTGTCTTGGTGTGTTTGGACCATGATAGTTCGTTGGTGATGTGGACACCAAGGAACTTGAAGCTCTCAACCTGTTCCACTACAGCCCCGTCGATGAGAATGGGGGCGTGCTCAGTCCTCTTTTTTTTCCTGTAGTCCACAATCATCTCCTTTGTCTTGGTCACGTTGAGGGAGAGGTTGTTGTCCTGGCACCACACGGCCAGATCTCTGACCTCCTCCCTATAGGCTGTCTCATCGTTGTCGGTGATCAGGCCTACCACTGTTGTGTCGTCGGCAAACTTAATGATGGTGTTGGAGTCGTGCCTGGCCATGCAGTCATGGGTGAACAGAGAGTACAGGAGGGGACTGAGCACGCACCCCTGAGGGGCCCCCGTGTTGAGGATCAGTGTGGCAGATGTGTTGTTACCTACCCTTACCACCTGGGGGCGGCCCGTCAGGAAGTCCAGGATCCAGTTGCAGAGGGAGGTGTTTAGTCCCAGGATCCTTAGCTTAGTGATGAGCTTAGAGGGCACTATGGTGTAAGGAGTGCCCTCTCCTTACTAAGCTGTAAGGAGACCTAGACCAGTTTAAATGTGTCCAACCTGTAAGGAGACCTAGACCAGTTTAAATGTGTCTAACCTGTAAGGAGACCAAGACCAGTTTAAATGTGTCTAACCTATAAGGAGACCAAGACCAGTTTAAATGTGGACAAATGAGACCCAGAGTGTGAACATTAATGCTAGTGTGATGATGATGCTGTCAGTACAGCATAGTGTGGTGAGTTTCAGAGTTGGTCATTAGTCCTCATAGGGGATGGTTTCATTATATGGAGTAGCAGTGATCTTCATGACATTGTGCATGTTTGAGATCAAATCCATTGCAGTCAACTGCACAGACTCACTAATCTACAAATCCACTTGCATCTCAAATATTGACTCACTAAGTGGTCCAGATCAGTGATTCTGTGCCTCTCCTTGATCAGACTGATCCCCTCCAACACACTGATGCCTGTTTCTCACTATAGAGCCGAGTCAAGCCAAGCAGGGCCAAACTGGGCTGGCTAACACTACAGAGCTGAGTCAAGCCAAGCAGGGCCAAACTGGGCTGGCTAACACTACAGAGCTGAGTCAAGCCAAGCAGGGCCAAACTGGGCTGGTTACTCATCCACCATAGTTCTGGAATCATCCTTGAAAGGATTATGTGTAATGAAATATCACAGCCAGTCCAGTTGTGGTCAGCTCTGTTGTGTGAATCTTGTTTCTCCATACCTCTAAATGCCATCTTATTAGATGGTGCCACTTTCAAATAAAATAAAATAAAATGTCATTACATTTGTCACACGCGCCGAATACAACAGGTGTAGACCTTACCGTGAAATGCTTACTTACAAGCCCTTAACCAACAATGCAGTTCAAGAAATAAGAGTTAAGAAAATATTTACTAAATAAACTAAATGTAAAAAATCTAATCAAACACAATAAAATGACATAACAATAACGAGGCTATATACAGGGGGTCATTCTAGAGGTGGAGTAGCTCTGCCAGTGTATAGATAATAAACAGCAAGTAGCAGCAGTGTGGGTGGTCAATGTAAATAGTCTGGGTCACCATTTGATTAATTGTTCCCCCATTCGTTTGTGATTGAGACATGCAGTGATCTTGATTTAAGACCACTTTTTAGAAGTGTTCCACAGGTAGTAAATCTATTACAGGATAAATGGAAACTGGATCCATTTCATTCTATTAACATGGCTTATGTGTGTTATAGCAGTAATGGGGTTAAACCAATATTAAAATGACAACTCCATAGGTGGGTACCAGGTCAGGGGAGTTAATCTCTGCTCCCAGCATCCCTGGAACAGTACTGATCAACATAGCTGACCTGATTCAGAGGTGGACCAGTGATGTTTTCCTCTCAGTGGTGAGACTTGCCGTTCCATTTGACACACCTTTACCTGATAAGATCATACAAGATGTTACAGGCTTATTGCATGTGGAAACAGACCTGTGTTCAAACACTATTTAAAATAATTTAGAATACTTAATAAGCAATGCTTGATTGAGTTTGCCTGATGTAATGGACCAATAGAAAAGTCCTAAAAGTACAAACAAACCTCGCCCACCTGAAAGACTAAAGCAAATGCTAAAAGTATTTGTAAGATTTCAAATAGTATTTACTTATTGGACAAGTCCAGTTAGTCCCTCCCTGTTTCAGTTAATTTTCTTCAGTTTGGTGCCTAGTGAATACAACCAAGGTCTCTGTGGAAACATCAATGTAAATTCACCTTTGATTTTTACTCCTCACTTTCCCTTTCAGGTCCATAGGGTTTTGCTGCCCACCGCTGGAGACTGGAGCACACGGCAGTCCCTGGCTTTCTTTGTGCAGCCGGACGACGAGGTCCTCATCACCTGTTGTGACGGGTCCAACAAATATCCCCCGGTGAAGGCAGGGTCCTATCTCATCCAACACTTCAATTACTCTTATGGAGGGAAGGAGCATTTCACATGTTAAACTATGGTATTAACTGTACATTTTATGGAGACTTCAAATACAGGTTTTCTTTATTGCAAGAATAATTCTGAAAATGTGATTATTTTGTGTACTGCAATTATGCTAGTGAGACAGAATAAGTCAGTAATGAGAGAATAAATAAGTCAACCATTACCTCTCTTCTCTTTCACATCCCTCTACCATCACTCCATGGGGGATGTCCCAATAATCTCTCCTTCCTCTTGAAGTGTGCACTCATTCACTACTCCTCACAAATTTAAAAGCATCAGATTGGTGTTGGCATAGGGGAGAGGGAGTTCACATATACCAGTCATGCAAAATATTGATGTTTGATGGCCCGAATGTATGGCGAATATCGAAACTCAAGCCAATTTTAAACAAGCTTTTCGCTTCTGACGTTTTTATCTGCTCTACCATCACCTGTCGGGTAAGGTTGAACGCCTTCTCTCCTACTCAGCCTCCTGAAAAATATTCTCCCAAGCGGGTGTGACACCTACTGCTGTTGCACTGCTGCTTGGATCCCACCTGGCGATCTGTTCACCGTCTGCCGGTGCCTGTCTCCCCCTGTCTGGTAAAGGTACCCCTGCCACACTCCCCCCTCTCTCCCGAGCTTTCGCTCACCTCCAGCACACACGCACTTAACACACACACCGCAGACTTTGGACTGATAGGAATTTTATGTAGGCTAATTAACTTGTGAAGCTTACTATGTGAGATTACTCAGAAACACTTCAATTAATTAGTATTGGCCTACTATTTATTTATTTGATCTCATACTTTTATAGCCTACTGGACTCATAGAGAGCTACTTTCTCATGTTATTTTGTTGGGGCGAGTGACTCTTTGAACTTACAATGGCTAGCCCCAAGTCGTTATATTTTTTAATTGTGCTTTATGCTATTTGCCTCATGACTCCTGCGTGCTTTGTTGACTATGTACTTGCTTGTTTACCCAACCATGGGACAGACTATGTTTGTTTCCATACTCGGGACTCTGACTCTCTATTGGTAACACAGACTCTTGAAGCTCCAATCCACTAGAAGCTTATTACCTAAAATGGATCAATTGAAAGTGTGGGTTCACAGCTCCAATCCAGATGTGTTGGTCATTACTGAGACGTGGTTAAGAAAGAGTGTTCTCAACACTGATGTTAACCTTTCTGGTTATAACCTTTTTCGGCAAGACAGATCTTCCAAAGGTGGTGGAGTGGCAATCTTTACCAAGGAACACCTTCAGTGCATGTACCCTACGTGCCCTAAGCTCTCTCCTGGTCCCTTACACAGCACCGGCCTGTACCCTACGTGCCCTAAGCTCTCTCCTGGCCCCTTACACAGCACCGGCCTGTACCCTACCTGCCCTAAGCTCTCTCCTGGCCCCTTACACTAAGTCTGAATTCATTTGTCCTGCTAGGTGACCTAAACTGGGACATATTTAAACCATCAGACCAAGTCCTAAAGCAATGGTACTCCTTAAATCTTTCTCAGATTATTACCAATCCCACAAGGTATGACTCCAAACACCAAGAAAAGGCTACTCTCCTTGATGTTATCATCAGAAATAATCCTGATAGGTATCAGTCTGGTGTTTTCTGTAATGACCTTAGTGATCACTGTTTTACAGCCTGTGTTCGTAATGGCTGCTCAGTGAAACAACCTGTCCTGTCCTGACACTTGCTAAAATAATTTAATGAGCAAGCCTTCCTTCATGACCTGGCCTCTGTAAATGGGTATAGAATCAGCTTGATCCCCTCTGTCGAAGACACTAGGACCTTCTTTTTTGATATTTTCAGTGGTATTGTTAACAAACACGCCCCATAAAGAAAAAAAGAATTAAAAACAGGTTCAGCCCCTGATCTGGTAGAGTTACTCCACCTCAAAAATTCCATTTGTCGAAAGGCTCGGCACACGCATACTCAGGCTGACTGGGTCTCGTTTAGGCAAATGAGAAATAAGTGCACTCAGGCTATCCGGAAGGCCAAAGTTAATTACTTTAAGGAGCAGTTCTCTCGCTGTGGGTCTAACCTCAAGAAGTTCTGGAAAACGGTTAAAGACCTGGAGAATAAACCCTCCTCCTCACAGCTGTCCATGTCCCTTAATGTTGATGATGTGGTTGTTACTGACAAGGAGCACACGGCTGAGCTCTTTAATCACCACTTCATTAAGTCAGGATTCCTATTTGACTCAGCCATGCCTCATTGCCCGTCCAACATTTCCTCATCTCCCACCCCTTCCAATGCGACTAGCCCCGATGCTCCTCCCTCTTTTTCCCCTGCCCCACTACAAAGTTTCTCCCTGCAGGCAGTCACTGAGTCTGAGGTGCTAAAGGAGCTCCTTAAAC
Organism: Coregonus lavaretus; assembly: GCF_964263955.1. NCBI lineage: Eukaryota > Metazoa > Chordata > Actinopteri > Salmoniformes > Salmonidae > Coregonus > Coregonus lavaretus. Next base: position 112,056 of record NW_028162049.1, read on the forward strand.
TTGATCCCAAAAAAACATCTGGGTCAGACGATTTAGATCATTTCTTCTTTAAGGTTGCAGCCCCTATCATCCCCAAGCCAATCTTTGACCTTTTTAACCTCTTAAGGATCTGACACTTTTTTTCAATTGTCGCCTAAAATGTCATACCTAAATCTAACTGCCTGTAGCTCAGGACCTGAAGCAAGGATATGCATATTCATGATACCATTTGAAAGGAAACACTTTGAAGTTTGTGGAAATGTGAAATTAATGTAGGAGAATATAACACATTAGATCTGGTAAAAGATAATACAAACAAAAAAACATGTGTTTCTGTTATTTGTAATTTATTTTGATCATCTTTGAAATGCAAGAGAAAGGCCACAATATGGTCCTCTGTAGCTCAGCTGGTAGAGCACGGCGCTTGTAACGCCAAGGTAGTGGGTTCGATCCCCGGGACCACCCATACACAAAAAAATGTATGCACGCACGACTGTAAGTCGCTTTGGATAAAAGCGTCTGCTAAATGGCATATTATTATTATTATTATAATATAATATTGCAGTTTAGGTGCAATTTAGATTTTGGCCAATAGATGGCAGCAGTGTGTATGCAAAGTTTCAGATTGATCCACTGGACTATTTTGTATCAAGTCTGCCCAAATGTGCCGAATTGGTCAATTGATACATTGTCAAGTACATAACTACAGAGAACATACAAAAATGATATGGTAATACAAAATGTAAGTTTTCACACTCCCAGGAATGTCATACATGATGGATCATTAGCTTATACACTAACTTTCACACATCTAGATGGCCGGGCGGGGTGGGTGTAGAGCCAGAGACAGCAGGGGTTCAAACTGTAGAACCCAGTTCCTACATTTGAATATAAAAATTGATTTTATCAAACAAAACTATGCTACATTTTATCTCTGCGACCCTTATGATGACAAATCAGAGCAAGATTACTGAATGTAAGTACATTATTTACCTTCAGAGGTGAATGTATCAAACCAGTTGCCGTGATAAGATTGTTGTTGCTGTGCACTCAAACAATAGCATGGTATTTTTTCACTATAATAGCTACTGTAAATTGGACAGTGCAGTTAGATTAACAAGAATTTAAGCTTTCTGCCCATATAAGACATGTCTATGTCCTGGAAAGTTTGCTGTTACTTACAACAGTCATGCTAATCACATTAGTGCACGTCCCCGCAGGAGGCCTTTTGCCTTTTGGTAGGCCGTCATTGTAAATAAGAATTTGTTCTTAACTGACTTGCCTAGTTAAATAAAGGTAAAAAGCAGTACTATTACGGAGATAAAACCCAGGATAGAATGTTGATGTACAAGATTAAAACATTACATTTGAAGAAATATCAGAAAATATCATTTATATTCATTAAGTGGGCCCCTACTACAGTTTAACCAGCTCAGCAGTACCAGAGACAAGACAATCAATAGAAACCCCAGGATAGAGGGGCTGAGTGAATGTGGTCTGGACTCTGTGGAGGAGGGTCATTGTGTCAGAGACGCTGTAGAAGGACAGAGTACCTGCCTTGTGATCCAGGTACACTCCTACTCTGGAGGACTGAGGGCCTGATACTTTAGTCCTAACACTATTGTGTCTGAACCAATAACCACCACTATAGTAGTGTAAACTCCAGGACTTGTCATTGAGTCCAAATGTATTAACTCTCTCTGTTCTGCTGATGTCTTTATATGAGACTGCTGTAACAACACACTCCCCACTCGACTCCACCTCCCAGTAACAGCGTCCAGACAGACCCTCTCTACACAGAACCATCAAGTCGTTTGTGAATCTGTCTGGATGATCAGGATATGGTTGGACTTGGCCTGTATAGGTCACCTTTCTGTTCCCTTCAGACAGAGAGAGGCGTGTGTGTGCTGTGTTTGGGTCCAGTGTGAGCTGACAGGAATCTGGGAGAAGAGCAGAGCAGAGACCAATGAGGGGAGTTAGAACAATAAGTTAAGTCAGATACTGTATCTACCCTGTCTTTGATTAGAGCACAGCAGAGATCAAATCAGAGAAATATGAGGAGTCAGATAGATCCCCAGTCGTTGATTAGATCTACTATTGCTATATATTTCTAGAGGGATTGTTAGGAGTGTCAGTAAAAAGAGACAGTTACAGAAAAAAGAGACTGTAGCGGCTTTCGGATCGACGTGGGAAAACCCAGTTAAAGTTTGAGACACATCCAGTAAATCCAACGAATCCAAAATGAAAATGATGGCTTGATGAACAAAACTGAAAACATTTATTTGTAGAATCCAAAAGGAAAAGTGCAAGGTTAACAAAGATTCCAATATTCCAGGTAAAAAGGTGTGGTTCAAAACATGTATGCCATCCCAGTCTCCCAAACATTTGCAATAGCTGGAGGCCTTACTTCCTGTCTCTATATACCCAATATGAGCCTATCTGGGTGGAGGCGGATGGAGGCGTGCCCACCTGTACTTCACCACTATCAGTTACCAGACACAGTCTAAGAGGTGGTTACTACTTAAAGTCCCCAGGACCGTTACCCAGTTACACTGCATTCTCCTATTGTGCACCAGATGCATGGAATTGTCTGCAAAGTATGTAACTAGATATACTAGTGCCCTTCAGTTAGTTTAAAACTGGTTTTTTTTAAAGTGTTCAGGAGGAGTGGAAATGTTTGCTGTAGGCCAGATAGTATTGTTGTGCTGATTGTATTGAATGTTGTAATGTTGTATTGAATGCTGCTGCCTTCTTGGTCAGGTCTCCCTTGAAAAAGAGACTTTGAGTCTCAGCGGGCTTTTCCTGGTTAAATAAAGGTTAAATAAATAAAATAAATGAACAACGAGCCACATGATCTAATAAACAAATATTTGCATAACCAAGGAAAAACAAAACTGTCTCCAATAGAGACTGAAGGATAATCCAGAATAAAGAGACTGAAGGTTAATTCAGAATAAAGAGACTGTAGGATAACTCAGAATAAAGAGACTGTAGGTTAATTCAGAATAAAGAGACTGTAGGTTAATACAGAATAAAGAGACTCACATTGTAAGAACTGTTCTCTGGTCTTGGGCTCTGGAGGCAGTACAACATCCACTATATTCACTACAGACACACAAACACATTCACAGAGAGAGGGAATGTTATCATCATACCATATTCCACATGTATATTACTAGTAGGGAACTTTCAATGGTCTAAAGTTGATGTTCTTATTATTTTCAACACACCTGTAGTGGAGATCTTGGTCCATTCTCCTTTAAGGACGTCTTCTAGTTTCTCTCTCAGTTCAGACACAGTCTTACTCACATCTCCAAAGTACTGAAGAGGACGGACAACGATGCTGGGTAAGTCTGAAGATACACTGGTACTGGAGAGAGACTGATAACTCTGGAGAGAGAGAGAGAGAGAGAGAGAGAGAGAGAGAGAGAGAGAGAGAGAGACAGAGACAGAGACAGAGACAGAGACAGAGACAGAGACAGAGACAGAGACAGAGACAGAGACAGAGACAGAGAGAGAGAGAGAGAGAGAGAGAGAGAGAGAGAGAGAGAGAGAGAGAGAGAGAGAGAGAGAGAGAGAACAGAACAGAACAGAACCAAATTATTGAGAGTTTCACATAGAGTTTTAATTTCATATCACATGTAACAAGGCAGTTTAAATACCTGGAGGAAATGGATGTGATCCTCTGTGTGTGAGAGCTTCTCCAGCTCAGTGCTTCTCTTCCTCAGCTCAGCTATATTCTGCTTCAGTTGCTCCAGGAGTCCTTCAGCTTGACTCACTTGAGCCTTCTCTTGGGCTCTGATCAGCTCCTTCACCTCAGAGCACCTTCTCTCAATGGAGCAGATCAGCTCAGTAAAAATCTTATCACTGTACTCCACTGCTGCCTGTGCAGAGCGCTGGAGAGAGAGAGAGAGAGAGAGAGAGAGAGAGAGAGAGAGAGAGAGAGAGAGAGAGAGAGTCTGTCATTGCAGAAAGAGGACACCCCTCCCCAACTCCCAGGTCAACCCGAGCCAACCAGCTATTGGTGTCCAGGGCTCCATGTAATACCCTCCACTGGAGGACCCCTGACCTTTCCAGCACTGGGAGCTGATAGAGCACCCTCCACCTATACCCTAACTCCTACTGCACCAGATTCTTCATCATCATGTGCATTGATGCCAGGCTCTGGTTCTGAGCTCTTCACCACACCTTCCACCTCACTTAACTTTCCCTCATTCATTTCCATTGGTTAAATTAAGCACTCTCCCGAGTGGCACAGTGGTCTAAGGCACTGCATTGCAGTGCTAGCTGTGCCACTAGATCCTGGTTTGAATCACAGGCTCTGTCGTAGCCGGCCGTGACCGGGAGACCCATAGGGCGGCGCACAATTGGCCCAGCGTCGTCCAGGGTAGGGGAGGGAATGGCCGGCAGGGATGTAGCTCAGTTGGTAGAGCATGGTGTTTGCAACGCCAGGGTTGTGGGTTCGATTCCCACAGGGGGCCAGTATGCAAAATAAAAAAATATTAAAATAATGTATGCACTCACTAACTGTAAGTCGCTCTGGATAAGAGCGTCTGCTAAATGACTAAAAATGTAAATGTAAAAATGCAGTATATTCTCTGAAAGGGGTCCAGACAGCCTGTTCCCAACAGTGGGGTCAGTGGGATTGGATAAGGGCCCCTCTCCCTCTCTCTGACTGGAGGAGAGAAGTGCAATTATGCATCTCCTCTGGTCAACAATACTCACCTTGAGATACTTTACAGCCTGTTGGAGCTCCTTCTCTCTTTCCTGGAATCTCTGCTGGACCTTCTGCTGACTCATTCCCAGCTGCCTCTGTGGAGAATCACTCTTCAATGAGCTATCAAGCTTTATTTGTCCAGTAGATCAATAGTATAGTAATGGGACATAGGGCCCATAGAAGATAGGGATTAATATGTTGAGGAAGTGTTTGTGTGAAATTATATTATTATATTGTTATGTGAATGATTATAGTTTTAACAGTGCACAAAACAATGAGCTCATTGGGTGTTTGATAACGAATGATAATGGTGTTTGATAACGAATGATAATGGTGTTTGACTTGTTGATACTTATTCATGTTACCATACTATAACTTATTGATTACATTACATGTATAAGGAATGTATATGTTGAGGTCAATGAAGGGTGAATAGGAACTTGGTGTATGGAAAGTTACTGAGTGAGACAAGAGGAAGTGCAGAAATATTCTGTTCAAACATGTTAGTGTTGAATATCAATGTTCCTAAAGAGGGAGCCAAAGGGCAACAGTCTAGTTTCAGTTTCTGATAAGGCAGGCCAGCTGCAGAAGGTCAAGTCAACAGATGAAGTGAGAAGAAACCTCTGGGAGGGGGGCCAGAGGGGCCCACCCCAACGACCCTTCTACTACAGTTCTATCTCACACACTTCCACAATTTCCTGCCTAGCAACAGAGATGCATGGCTGTCTAGACGTGTAAGGAGTTGACCCAGCCTAGTAGGAGGTTATAAATATATGTGCTTGTGTAATCATACATTGTCTTTGCAGCTGTATGACCCAGTGGGTGAATAAACTTGGTTTGAGATTTTTCTAGTCTTCCGTTTGAGTTTTTACTCTGTTTGTTCAGAACAGACTTTAGAAAATGGTGACGCATTTGAAGAATCTGGGTTAACATATCTATATACTCAAGGTTTGTGTTCATATTTGGTCTGCCTTGGATCGATTTCAAACAGCCTTTGTTTCTACTGTACCTTTAATTATTTGTTAATCAGACAGTCACCAACAAGTTGTTCTGGTCTTACCTGTTTCTCAGTCCTCTCTGCTGCAGCTGACACTGTATCATGGCCTTTATGTTCATCCGTCACACACAGCAGACAGATACACTGCTGATCGGTACGACAGTAAACCTCCAGCAGTTTGTCATGATGAGAGCAGATCTTCTCCTGTAGTTGTGCGGTGGCTTTGACCAGCTTGTGCTTCTTGAAAGCAGGAGATTCATAGTGAGGTTGGAGGTGAGTCTCACAGTAAAAGGCCAGACACACCAGACAGGACATGAGGGCTTTCTGCTTTCTGGTCCCAGTGCAGACATCACACGTCACATCTCCAGGTCCAGCATAGCACAGAGCAGGAGGGGAAGCAGCCTGGAGTCCTGTCTTCTTCAGTTTCTCCACCACTTCAGCCAGCACGATGTTTCTCTTCAGAACAGGCCTTGGTCTGAAGGTCTGTCTGCACTGCGGACAGCTGTAGACACCTTTCAGATAATCCTGATCCCAGCATTCTTTAATACAGCCCATACAGTAGCTGTGTCCACAGGCAGTAGTCACCGGATCCTTCAGTAGATCCAGACAGATGGAGCAACAGAACAGTTCCTGATTCTCTGCCATTTTGGTGCTCTCTCCCGTAGGTTAAGCAATATCAGTGTCAAAGATGACTTTCTGTTCAGTGTCAAAGATTACTTTCTGTTTCATGGAACTCTACACCAGAGGACAGGAAGTGGCTTCCTACTTGACTGTGAACTCTGTATGTAGAGGGGATGTGGTTTATTTGATGAGGAAGCGTGACAGAGTGTTGGGTAGTAGGCAGAGATGGTTAGTATTTATGTTACATGTATTTGAAATACGTATTTTAATTACTTCTGAATAATTTGTCATTAGAATTACACTGGGCTGAACTACACTCCAATGCATTTTGTGTTTTTTATTTTCCAAATAAATACTAAATACTTTTCTACAAAATTTATCATAGCGGTTCACATGTTGTGGCCCCCCTTTCACCCTGCATTGGTATCAGAAGTCTGATAGCACTATGGTGTGATAAGAACGTCTGTTACATTTTACATTTACATTTTAGTCATTTAGCAGACGCTCTTATCCAGAGCGACTTACAGGAGCACTTAGGGTTAAGTGCCTTGCTCAAGGGCACATTTACGTCATTTAGCAGACGCTCTTATCCAGAGCGACTCACCAATTGGTGCGTTCACCCTATAGCCAGTGGGATAACCACTTTACAATTTTTTTTTGGGGGGGGGGGGGGGGGGGTTTAGAAGGATTACTTTATCCTATCCCAGGTATTCCTTAAAGAGGTGGGGTTTCAAATGTCTCCGGAAGGTGGTGAGTGACTCCGCTGTCCTGGCGTCGTGAGGGAGCTTGTTCCACCATTGGGGTGCCAGAGCAGCGAACAGTTTTGACTGGGCTGAGCGGGAACTATGCTTCCGCAGAGGAAGGGGAGCCAGCAGGCCAGAGGTGGATGAACGCAATGCCCTCGTTTGGGTGTAGGGACTGATCAGAGCCCGAAGGTACAGAGGTGCCGTTCCCCTCACTGCTCCATAGGCAAGCACCATGGTCTTGTAGCGGATGCGAGCTTCAACTGGAAGCCAGTGGAGTGTGCGGAGGAGGGGGGTGACGTGAGAGAACTTGGGAAGGTTGAACACCAGACGGGCTGCGGCATTCTGGATGAGTTGTAGGGGTTTAATGGCACAGGCAGGGAGGCCAGCCAACAGCGAGTTGCAGTAGTCCAGACGGGAGATGACAAGTGCCTGGATTAGGACCTGTGCCGCTTCCTGTGTAAGGCAGGGTCGTACTCTTCGAATGTTGTAGAGCATGAACCTGCAGGAGCGGGTCACCGCCTTGATGTTGGCAGAGAACGACAGGGTGTTGTCCAGGGTCACGCCTAGGCTCTTCGCACTCTGGGAGGAGGACACAGCGGAGTTGTCAACCGTGATGGCGAGATCATGGAACGGGCAGTCCTTCCCCGGGAGGAAGAGCAGCTCCGTCTTGCCAGGGTTCAGCTTGAGGTGGTGATCCGTCATCCATACTGATATGTCTGCCAGACATGCAGAGATGCGATTCGCCACCTGGTTATCAGAAGGGGGAAAGGAGAAGATTAGTTGTGTTAAATGAACTAAATATAAATGTATATGTAAAAATGTTGATAAATACTTTGTTGAGGGAAAATGTACTTGATATGATTGTAATATTTTGTTGTCTCACCTAGCTGTCTTAAGATGAAGGCACTAATTAAAAGTCACCCTGGATAAGTGTGTCTGCTAAATGACTAAAATGTAAATGTCGATGTAAAAATGAATAATTGCAAAGCATGCTGAGTATTATTCTAAAGAGCTCCACCCCTAAACATGGCCAATAATAATACCCAGTGTGCTTTACAGTTAATTTGGTATGTTCATTTTCACATATACATTTACATTTTAGTCATTTAGCTTATCCAGACTGGCTTGCTTAACTAAGGTAGATAGCAAAATACAGTATCACTGTCATAGCAAGAAAAAAGGTTTTGTCACACCGTTACTGAGAATGTTGTTGCTGTTCGGACCGGTTACTTGCAAATGTATTTTTGTATTTAAAATGAATACATTACATTTAATTAAATACATTACAAAATACAAGTATTTAGTAGTGTATTTTGATACATTGATCTTGATGGTATTTTGTATCTGTATTTTGTAATTGTATATAGTAATTTCTACCCATCCGTGGTAGTAGAATACTCTGTCTGCAGGGGTTTTTTAGGACCAGGACACTGGAGGCAAAGGACCGGTTTAAACAGGAAAATGTCCTGGAGGTTTATTAAAAATAAATGTTTCACAAATCACTTTGAAAAGGCATTGAAAAGGCAAAATAAAATACCTAGCCCTCCTCAGAGCATAATGACTGGGTAATCACTTACAAACTCAAGAGATCAGGGTGTTGTTTCAGTTCTCGGAACAGGGTTCTGAGAACTGACACATCTCAGTTTTCAACCCTAATGCTGAGCTGTTGTGACTTCTATCTCAATCTCTATCTATTTATAGCGGTTCACATCTTGTGGCCCCTCTTTCACCCTGCATTGGTATCAGAAGTCTGATAGCACTATGGAGTGATAAGAGCGTCTGCTAAATGAACTAAATAAACACGTAAAAAAGAACAGTTGAAAAGCATGCTGGGTATTATAATAATGAGCTCTGCACCCAAAAGAAGGCCAATAATAATACCCAGTGTGCTTTGCAATTGTTCATTTTTACATTGTCATTTTAGTCATTTAGCAGAGACTCCTATCCAGAGAGACTTACCATCAGTACATTCAACTAAGGTAGATAAACAACCTCATATCACAGTATATCCAGAGACTTACCATCAGTACATTCAACTAAGGTAGATGAACAATCTCATATCACAGTCATAGAAAGTTAAAAGCTGTTTTCTTCCGTCACTGAGAATGTTGTTGAAGTGAAGGTGTGTACTAGCAAATGTATTTACCTGTATGTATTTGTATTTTATCTACATACAACTACAAAAGTATTTTTATATTTTAGTTTGATACATTAGTCTTTAGTGTATCTGGTATTTTTAACAAGATCCATTTTTGATGTACAGTATATTTTGCCCATCTCTGTGTTGATATATCGTCTCTCAGTGACTAACTGATTTGGTTATGGCTACCTAGATTAATGTGGAGATCACAACACTCTTCTCCCCTGACAGAGTCATCAGTAAGCACACACACGGCACACACACACAGACACACACAGACACACACACGAACAGACAGACAGACAAACAGACACACACACACACACACAGACTCACAGACAGAGACACACACACGCACAGACACACACAGACACAGACACATACATGACACACACACACAGACACACACACACACACAGACACACACACACAGACAAACACACATGCACAAATACCATCCTCATCAATGAGCCAGTCAATGTTAATGTCTCTCTCTCCCTCTCTCTCTGTCTGTTTCTCTCCCCTCCTCTCCTCTCTCAGTGCTGGGTCATGCATGTGCGGCTCAGTCTGTCCTGGTAGCGGGCCTGTCTGAGGTCCACAGGAAGGGCTATCCTCTGACGGAGCAGGCCCTGTCAGGGAAGGTGCTCCAGGTGTCCGCCATGGCCTGCTACCAGCTGGCTCCCCAGTACATCCTACTGGGGCTGGCTGAGCACGTATTTCTGACACACCTATTGCTGCTATATTGTTCGTACACAGAGACAAACTGGGTTTGAGATTTCGAATGTCAATGGACACCATATGTAGTTAGGATGAAGTTAGAATGTGGAGTTTTGGAACCAACTGCCAACACGGAGGATAGTATTCTGAACTCTGGAAGCTAGGGTTAGGATGCCCCCTACTGGTGTATTAGAGACAGACAATAGACGTTTGAACCAAATGAATGCTTCTTTCTCTTCCCAGCCTTCCTCTCTTCTCTGTTCCAGGCTCTGTGATCTCCTTCCACCTGACACCCAGTCATATCAGAGGCATCTCCCTGCACTTCCTCCCCCTGTCCTACAGAGGGGGCTGTTTCCTGAGAGCCCTCATCATCCAGCTGGTCTACCTACTCTCTGGAGGTAAAGGCTTCACTAACAGATGCATCATCGTAACCATAGAAACTGAAGAGGAACATACATTCATGTTGGAATGGTTGATGGGGGTCTGTCTGCATTATGGTGATTCAGTCCTATGGCCACTGATAGCACTGTTCTCCTGTCCAACTACAGGTAACTTGTACCCAAACACACTGCATGAAGGGAATCTGGAGCATTTCTTCTTCTTCTTAGCCATGTTGATGACCATAAACACTCTGGTGTTCTGGTGGATATCTTCCAGGTACAGTATGAGAACCTCTCATGTATCAATATAGTCACTGTAGATGAGACAGAGGACATGAGGAGGAGAGGAAGCTGTCGTATCGGGTGAATGGTGGCATATTATTGCTGTCAACAAAGAGTCAGTTTATGCTGCATCGTGTTAGAGGCTTTTATTAAAATCACGAGGTTACAGCATAAGTGACAGGTGACATGACACCCGGAGAGCGACGCCTCAGAATGGCTGCTCGTTCTCACTTTCTTCTTCGTTTTCCCCCCTATTTATAAACAATGAAGCTCCCTCTTCTGGCCAATCCCCAGTCTCCCCTGTCTACCACACACTTCCGGTCTGTTGTATGTGACGTCACACCCAAAACATTCCCTCTTGATACTAACACAAACAACATTCCATTTCTTCATGAAAAACATTTAACAAAGGCATAATCTTCAGATACGATAAAGCCATTAGAGTTCTTTCAGTCTTGGACTTCAACATTTTCAGTCAAACAAATTGGAGAATTTCCTTGACCCCTTGAGGTGACCTCAACAAAGTAGCAATATAGTCTGTGCAGTTGAGACAGACGACAGTATTGAGACAGACGACAGTATTGAGACAGACGGCAGTATTGAGACAGACGACAGTATTGAGACAGATCCAACCTAGCAGTCTCTCCTCCCCTGTGTCCCACGTACCTAGACCTGAGTGTGGTGCAGTGTAGAGGAGTAGGAAGCAGCCTTCTGGCAGAGAAACTCCTGCAGTACAAGACCTGCCTGTGATTCTACGACACCATGGAATGCTCCTCCACAACAGTCTCCATAGAAACAGTGTTGTGACCTCTACACTACCTTTGTCCCCTGTAGCGCTGGACTTCCACTTGGTTTATTTATGTATGTACTGAGTATTCTTTTCATTGACAATCAGTTTTAGACAGTTTAGATGGTTATAGACTTCAACCTTTGTGTTCCTTCCTACTCCAATATAATGTGTGGGTGTATTATGTGTCGTCTATTTGTCTAAATATATATTGGTACATAGATTACTGGAAATAGCTGATTCATTGTGTCAATCAATTCAATAGTAGAGCAATTCCAATGTCATGATGATGACTTATATTTTGAAAAATCACTTTGCTTCAGTAATTGATTCAGACAACTGAATTGTTTGTATTCATTCATGTACATGGGTGATTTAAAGATATTCTCATCTGAACATAAATGGATCAACAATGATCCCAGTTTCTGATTTGACTGGTTTGCCAGTACTACAGTTGACATCAAGAGAAATAGTGACACATTTACAGAGGATTGCAACAGCCAAGAGGTGATCAGGTAGACAGTAAAAGTCTGAAGCCTGAGTGTCAGTCTGTATGTGCTATCATGCCATCTGTTTAGCAAGACCACTAACAGATCTGGGACCAGGCTACAAAGAATGTGCTATGTCTAATTATTTTTTTTTTCTCCCACTCTACCTCCCAGTCGCAGACTCCAGACAGGCCCTCTCTACACAGCACCTGTCTCCAGTAGTCAGGATAGGGCTGAGCTTTATCAGTGGCTGTCACCTTCAAGTTTACCTCAGGCAGGCTGAGTTCTGGATAAGCTGTATTCAGATCCAATGTCAGCTGGAGGACGTCTGACAGATGAACAACAAAACCCAATAAGGAAAAGAAAGAACATGTATGTTGTCTTTGAGAGGGTGTTTGAATATCACTGACAGAGGGACAACTCTTCTTTGGTCTTCAGCTCAGGAGACATTTCGAATTCTGTCACTATTAAAAATGCAACTTCATATCACATGTAACAAGGCAGTTTAGTTACCTGGAGGAAATGGATGTGATCCTCTGTGTGTGAGAGCTGCTCCAGCTCAGTGCTTCTCTTCCTCAGCTCAGCTATCTCCTGCTCCAGTTGCTCCAGGAGTCCTTTAACCCGTCTCACTGCAGTCTTCTCCTGGCCTCTAATCAACCTTTTCACCTCAGTGAGTATTCTCTCAATGGACCCGATCAGTATAGTAAAGATTGTCTCATACTTACTAACTTCTGCCTGTACAGAGCACTGATAACTCACAAAGAGAGAGGAGGGGGTCAATTTCCACTGTTACTGGATTCCAGACAACCTGTTCCCCAGTGTTGTCTTGATACTATTTCACAAGTGTGTGGTAAAGTTTCACAACTCTTAGTAAATTCACAAAACATGTTCCAGTATTCTTACAGTATGATCTATTGACAGTATACTCTGTTCTATCCTCAGAAGTGGGCAGTGGTGGAAATGGTGAGGGCCAGGAATGACATACGTCTGTCTGAAATAAAGCAGGCCATTGAGGAGAATGATGACACCTTTGCCAATGCCAACAATCACCTTCCCTTTGAAGAGGCACCAGGTATCTATGAAACACATTTACCTGGTGCCTTCTGAGAGAAACAACTGTGGGCCGAGTATGTTCAGGTACAGCACTATATACTGTATTACTGTTGCTGTTAATGCACATGCTACTTCACAATATCATATTGGAACTATACTGTAAAAATAACTAACCAAAATATATTTTTAGAGGGTGATGGTGCTTGATGCTGCTGTGAACCATCACTAGTATATCTTTGTTGATGAAGCGGGCTTCAACCTGGCCAAAACTTGGGCGCCGTGGGCGGAACCTCATCTGCCAACGGGCGTCCGTCCAAGTGCCTGGACAACGTGGGGGAAACATTTCCAAGAGCAGCAGCTATCTCTGAAGATGGTGTGGTAGGACGTAGACCATTACTTGGATCCTACCACGCTGCACACCTCATTGTGTTTCTCAATTAAATGGAGCAGGCCTGTCAAGGTGAAGGGGTCACCTACAGTGGGGAGAACAAGTATTTGATAGACTGCCGATTTTGCAGGTTTTCCTACTTACAAAGCATGTAGAGGTCTGTCATTTTTATCATAGGTATACTTCAACTGTGAGAGACGGAATCTAAAACAAAAATCCAGAAAAGCACATTGTATGATTTTTTAAGTAATGAATTTGCATTTTATTGCATGACATAAGTATTTGATACACCAGAAAAGCAGAACTTAATATTTGGTACAGAAACCTTTGTTTGCATTTACAGAGATCATACGTTTCCTGTAGGTCTTGACCAGGTTTGCACACACTGCAGCAGGGATTTTGGCACACTCCTCCATACAGACCTTCTCCAGATCCTTCAGGTTTCGGGGCTGTCGCTGGGCAATACGGACTTTCAGCTACCTCCAAAGATTTTCTATTGGGTTCAGGTCTGGAGACTGGCTAGGCCACTCCAGGACCTTGAGATGCTTCTTACGGAGCCACTCCTTAGTTGCCCTGGCTGTGTGTTTCGGGTCGTTGTCATGCTGGAAGACCCAGCCACAACCCATCTTCAATGCTCTTACTGAGGGAAGGAGGTTGTTGGCCAAGATCTCGCGATACATGGCCCCATCCATCCTCCCCTCAATACGGTGCAGTCGTCCTGTCCCCTTTGCAGAAAAGCATCCCCAAAGAATGATGTTTCCACCTCCATGCTTCACGGTTGGGATGGTGTTCTTGGGGTTGTACTCATCCTTCTTCTTCCTCCAAACACGGCGAGTGGAGTTTAGACCAAAAAGCTCTTTTTTTGTCTCTTCAGACCACATGACCTTCTCCCATTCCTCCACTGGATCATCCAGATGGTCATTGGCAAACTTCAGACGGGCCTGGACATGCGCTGGCTTGAGCAGGGGGACCTTGCGTGCGCTGCAGGATTTTAATCCATGACGGCGTAGTGTGTTACTAATGGTTTTCTTTGAGACTGTGGTCCCAGCTCTCTTCAGGTCATTGACCAGGTCCTGCCGTGTAGTTCTGGGCTGATCCCTCAACTTCCTCATGATCATTGATGCCCCACGAGGTGAGATCTTGCAAGGAGCCCCAGACCGAGGTTGATTGACCGTCATCTTGAACTTCTTCCATTTTCTAATAATTGCGCCAACAGTTGTTGCCTTCTCACCAGGCTGCTTGCCTATTGTCCTGTAGCCCATCCCAGCCTTGTGCAGGTCTACAATTTTATCCCTGATGTCCTTACACAGCTCTCTGATCTTGGCCATTGTGGAGAGGTTGGAGTCTGTTTGATTGAGTGTGTGGACAGGTGTCTTTTATACAGGTAACGAGTTCAAACAGGTGCAGTTAATACAGGTAATGAGTGGAGAACAGGAGGGCTTGTTAAAGAAAAACTAACAGGTCTGTGAGAGCCGGAATTGTTACTGGTTGGTAGGTGATCAAATACTTACAGTGGGGAAAAAAAGTATTTAGTCAGCCACCAATTGTGCAAGTTCTCCCACTTAAAAAGATGAGAGAGGCCTGTAATTTTCATCATAGGTACACGTCAACTATGACAGACAAAATGAGAAAAAGAAATCCAGAAAATCATATTGTAGGATTTTTAATGAATTTATTTGCAAATTATGGTGGAAAATAAGTATTTGGTCACCTACAAACAAGCAAGATTTCTGGCTCTCACAGACCTGTAACTTCTTCTTTAAGAGGCTCCTCTGTCCTCCACTCGTTACCTGTATTAATGGCACCTGTTTGAACTTGTTATCAGTATAAAAGACACCTGTCCACAACCTCAAACAGTCACACTCCAAACTCCACTATGGCCAAGACCAAAGAGCTGTCAAAGGACACCAGAAACAAAATTGTAGACCTGCACCAGGCTGGGAAGACTGAATCTGCAATAGGTAAGCAGCTTGGTTTGAAGAAATCAACTGTGGGAGCAATTATTAGGAAATGGAAGACATACAAGACCACTGATAATCTCCCTCGATCTGGGGCTCCACGCAAGATCTCACCCGTGGGGTCAAAATGATCACAAGAACGGTGAGCAAAAATCCCAGAACCACACGGGGGGACCTAGTGAATGACCTGCAGAGAGCTGGGACCAAAGTAACAAAGCCTACCATCAGGAACACACTACGCCGCCAGGGACTCAAATCCTGCAGTGCCAGACGTGTCCCCCTGCTTAAGCAGGTACATATCCAGGCCCTTCTGAAGTTTGCTAGAGTGCATTTGGATGATCCAGAAGAGGATTGGGAGAATGTCATATGGTCAGATGAAACCAAAATATAACTTTTTGGTAAAAACTCAACTCGTCGTGTTTGGAGGACAAAGAATGCTGAGTTGCATCCAAAGAACACCATACCTACTGTGAAGCATGGGGGTGGAAACATCATGCTTTGGGGCTGAATGGGGCCATGTATCGTGAGATTTTGAGTGAAAACCTCCTTCCATCAGCAAGGGCATTGAAGATGAAACGTGGCAGGGTCTTTCAGCATGACAATAATCCCAAACACACCGCCCGGGCAACGAAGGAGTGGCTTCGTAAGAAGCATTTCAAGGTCCTGGAGTGGCCTAGCCAGTCTCCAGATCTCAACCCCATAGAAAATCTTTGGAGGGAGTTGAAAGTCTGTGTTGCCCAGCAACAGCCCCAAAACATCACTGCTCTAGAGGAGATCTGCATGGAGGAATGGGCCAAAATACCAGCAACAGTGTTTGAAAACCTTGTGAAGACTTACAGAAAATGTTTGACCTGTGTCATTGCCAACAAAGGGTATATAACAAAGTATTGAGAAACTTTTGTTATTGACCAAATACTTATTTTCCACCATAATTTGCAAATAAATTCATAAAAAATCCTACAATGTGATTTTCTGGATTTTTTTTTCTCATTTTGTCTGTCATAGTTGACGTGTACCTATGATGAACATTACAGGCCTCTCTCATCTTTTTAAGTGGGAGAACTTGCACAATTGGTGGCTGACTAAATACTTTTCCCCCCACTGTATGTCATGCAATAAAATGCAAATTAATTACTTAAAAATCATACAATGTGATTTTCTGGATTTATGTTTTAGATTCAGTCTCTCACAGTTGAAGTGCACCTATGATAAAAATTACAGACCTCTACATGCTTTCTAAGTAGGAAAACCTGCAAAATCGGCAGTGTATCAAATACTTGTTCTCCCCACTGTATGTCATTGTGTGGGACAATGTCAGGTTCCACCATTCAGAGGTGGTCCAGGCATGGTTTCAGGTCGCTCCCTGATTCGTGACCCTATACCAGCCCCGGTACTCTCCTTCCTCAACCTTATTAAATTATTTTTTTCATCATGGAGGTGGAAGGTGTACGATCGCCATCCCCATGAGCGTGCCACCCTCCTTCTGGCCATGGATGAGGCATGTGATGACATCAATGCAGACCAATGTCAAGCTTTGATTCAACATGCCGAAAGGTTTCTACAGCGGTGCATGAACAATGAGGACATTTACTGATGTGGATGAGAATTTATGGCCAAATGCTCAAGATAGGCTTGATGCTAATTAATGAGTGCTAAACATTATTTTATTTTCATTCATTTAATGTTTCATTTAATGTCTCACATCTAATTACAGACAGTACTGTGTGTTGCAATTACATCATAAAAATAAAAATAAATCCCCATGAATGATTGTAGAGGATGTCATCATTGATCACACCTTTGATTACACATTGGACAGATATCATGGAAATGATAGATTCTGTCAATTTTGTTGGGTAATGTAAGTGTATTGCCTAATGTGAAGTGTAATTTACAGTACTGTAGCATATTACTTTCAGCACTTCTAAGGGTTATTTGAAACACTTATCTTGCAGTGATTTCTATTGGTAGTTAATGATATATTTTCAATTGAGTAGTTTTAAGTTGTTTTGGTGATTAAACCAATGCTCTCATTACATTTATTTATATTTTGAATCAATGGTTGTGGGTGAGAGATGTTTCCAATCCAAATGAATGCACAATGACAGGTTTTGAATGAAAGACTGGCTGCCTAACAAGCGTGACCAGCTTGGAGTTTTATACTAAGAGTTGTGAAAATGTACCACCTGCTTGTGAAAATAGTACCAAAGTGATTAAAACAAAACCGTGATAGGATTTTTTGGGGGGATGAATTGTTAATTGATATTCAATAAGGAACACAGAGGGAAAACACAACAGAAGAAAAAGGGGGGACGCAACCACTACAGTGAGGGAAAAAAGTATTTGATCCCCTCTCAAATCAGAAGGATTTCTGGCTCCCAGGTGTCTTTTATACAGGTAACGAGCTGAGATTAGGAGCACACCCTTAAAAGGAGTGCTCCTAATCTCAGCTTTTTACCTGTATAAAAGACACCTGTCCACAGAAGCAAACAATCAATCAGATTCCAAACTCTCCACCATGGCCAAGACCAAAGAGCTCTCCAAGGATGTCAGGGACAAGATTGTAGACCTACACAAGGCTGGAATGGGCTACAAGACCATCGCCAAGCAGCTTGGTGAGAAGGTGACAACAGTTGGTGCGAATATTCGCAAATGGAAGAAACACAAAAGAACTATCAATCTCCCTCGGCCTGGGGCTCCATTCAAGATCTCACCTCGTGGAGTTGCAATGATCATGAGAACGGTGAGGAATCAGCCCAGAACTACACGGGAGGATCTTGTCAATGATCTCAAGGCAGCTGGGACCATAGTCACCAAGAAAACTATTGGTAACACACTACGCCGTGAAGGATTGAAATCCTGCAGCGCCTGCAAGGTCCCCCTGCTCAAGAAAGCACATATACATGCCCGTCTGAAGTTTGCCAATGAACATCTGAATGATTCAGAGGAGAACTGGGTGAAGGTGTTGTGGTCATATGAGACCAAAATGGAGCTCTTTGGCATCAACTCAACTCGCCGTGTTTGGAGGAGGAATGCTGCCTATGACCCCAAGAACACCATCCCCACCGTCAAACATGGAGGTGGAAACATTATGCTTTGGGGGTGTTTTTCTGCTAAGGGGAGAGGACAACTTCACCGCATCAAAGGGACGATGGACGGGGCCATGTACCGTCAAATCTTGGGTGAGAACCTCCTTCCCTCAACCAGGGCATTGAAAATGGGTCGTGGATGGGTATTCCAGCATGACAATGACCCAAAACACACGGTCAAGGCAACAAAGGAGTGGCTCAAGAAGAACCACATTAAGGTCCTGGAGTGGCCTAGCCAGTCTCTAGACCTTAATCCCATAGAAAATCTGTGGAGGGAGCTGAAGGTTCGAGTTGCCAAACGTCAGCCTCGAAACCTTAATGACTTGGAGAAGATCTGTAAAGAGGAGTGGGACAAAATCCCTCCTGAGATGTGTGCAAACCTGGAGGCCAACTACAAGAAACGTCTGACCTCTGTGATTGCCAACAAGGGTTTTGCCACCAAGTACTAAGTCATGTTTTGCAGAGGGGTCAAATACTTATTTCCCTCATTAAAACGCAAATCAATGTATAAAATTTTTGAAATGCGGTTTTCTGGATTTTTTTTTGGTTATTCTGTCTCTCACTGTTCAAATAAACCTACCATTAAAATTATAGACTGATTATTTCTTTGTCAGTTTGCAAACGTACAAAATCAGCAGGGGATCAAATACTTTTTTCCCTCACTGTAACATTACAGTATGATATTCTAATGAGGCAACCACTAACATTACAGTATGATATTCTAATGAGGCAACCACTAACATTACAGTATGATATTCTAATGAGGCAACCACTAACATTACAGTATGATATTCTAATGCGGCAACCACTAACATTACAGTATGATATTCTAATATTCTAACGAGGCAACCACTAACATTACATTATGATATTCTAATGAGGCAACCACTAACATTACAGTATGATATTCTAATATTCTAATGAGGCAACCACTAACATTACAGTATGATATTCTAATGAGGCAACCACTAACATTACATTATGATATTCTAATGAGGCAACCACTAGCATTACAGTATGATTTTCTAATATTCTAACGAGGCAACCACTAACATTACATTATGATATTCTAATGAGGCAACCAATAACATTACAGTAATCATACTCAAATCCCCTTAATTGGGCAGGAGAGTCAAAGCCTCCCGTCTACAGCTTAGCGACAGCTCCCCCACCCCGACGCACTCACACAACACACGTCCTGTAAAATAATTCCCCAGAACTTTTTATAAAAATCCACAGGCAGACCGTCTGAGAGACAGCAGCTGAGAGTTTGTGAAAGGCCAGGGAAATGTCTATTTGATTTATCTGTGACAGAGAGAGTTTGGAAAGATCTGTGAGCAGAACCTGAGAAAACCCAGGATAATAATAATAATATGCCATTTAGCAGACGCTTTTATCCAAAGCGACTTACAGTCATGTGCATACATTTTTACATATGGGTGGTCCCGGAGATCGAACCCACTACCCTGGCATTACAAGCACCATGCTCTACCAATTGAGCTACAGAGGACCACAGAGTTCTGCCTTCTATAAATCAGAGTACAACTCCACAGCCTCATCTCCTCACAACAGAAGTTACCCACCCAGGATCAGGCTCCATCATCTTCCCACAACAGAAGTTACCCACCCATCAGGCTCCGTCATCTCCCCACAACAGAAGTTACCCGCCCATCAGACAAACGTAAAACAAGGGATTTTCTTGGTTTCCCCACTCTGTTTTTCCAACCCCTCTGGTGAAACAGAGAACTGAGCCCTGTACTATAATATAATATAATGTGCCATTTTGCAGACGCTTTTATCCAAAGCGACTTACAGTCATGCATGCATATATATATATATATTTTTTGTGTATGGGTGGTCCCGGGGATCGAACAAACTACCCTGGCGTTACAAGCGCTGTGCTCTACCAGCTGAGCTACAGAGGACCAGGTGCAGACACATTTATGAAAGCAAAGACAAGGTCATTATTTGGGCTCTAAACACTAACAACCTACCCTTACACACCTCTTTTGCTACCCCTGCACTAAGATTTCTGCCATGGCATTTAAATGTTTTTGGTTTACATATTCCCCCAGTCTTTGCCGCCGTTCATGTTAAGGAAGTCTAACCGTGAAATCTCCATAAGAGGTGGGAGGGAAATCACCACAATCAGAAACCAGTAGAGAAGCCCATAAAGCGGCCATGCCAGAAAAAAACATAAATTTAAGCAGATTCTGAAGACATGCCCTTAAGAACCCATGACCCATTTTCTCAGCCTATACCGCTTCCTGGGTGAGAGGACACTAAACCCCTCATTCTTCATCACGTGTTGTACTGACCTTACAACCTTCCAGGATCAATCAAATAAGACGCCAGCAGAACCTTCTTTTTCCCCTTTAGTCTCCATCAGGAACCTAGAAAGTTCTCTCACCCTATATACTGGGCCCTCAGCCTGACTGGCTGTCAGCTCTGGATCCAATGAGCCGTCTGAAAACGAGACGCCTTGTCCTCCGCTCCCGCAGACTCACCTCCCCCCTCTTCCTCCTCCTCCATTGGCACGGTACCGTCCTCCTCCTCCCCAGAAAATGTTTGACCTGTGTCATTGCACAATTGGTGGCTGACTAAATACTTTTTTCCCCCACTGTATGTCATGCAATAAAATGCAAATTAATTACTTAAAAATCATACAATGTGATTTTCTGGATTTATGTTTTAGATTCAGTCTCTCATAGTTGAAGTGCACCTATGATAAAAATTACAGACCTCTACATGCTTTCTAAGTAGGAAAACCTGCAAAATGGGCAGTGTATCAAATACTTGTTCTCCCCACTGTATGTTATTGTGTGGGACAATGTCAGGTTCCACCATTCAGAGGTGGTCCAGGCATGGTTTCAGGTCGCTCCCTGATTCGTGACCCTATACCAGCCCCGGTACTCTCCTTCCTCAACCTTATTAAATTATTTTTTTCATCATGGAGGTGGAAGGTGTACGATCGCCATCCCCATGAGCGTGCCACCCTCCTTCTGGCCATGGATGAGGCATGTGATGACATCAATGCAGACCAATGTCAAGCTTTGATTCAACATGCCGAAAGGTTTCTACAGCGGTGCATGAACAATGAGGACATTTACTGATGTGGATGAGAATTTATGGCCAAATGCTCAAGATAGGCTTGATGCTAATTAATGCGTGATAAAAACATTATTTTATTTTCATTCATTTAATGTTTCATTTAATGTCTCACATCTAATTACAGACAGCACTGTATGTTGCAATTACATCAGAAAAATAAAAATAAATCCCCATGAATGATTGTAGAGGATGTCATCATTGATCACACCTTTGATTACACATTGGACAGATATCATGGAAATGATAGATTCTGTCAATTTTGTTGGGTAATGTAAGTGTATTGCCTAATGTGAAGTGTATTTTACAGTACTGTAGCATATTACTTTCAGCACTTCTAAGGGTTATTTGAAACACTTATCTTGCAGTGATTTCTATTGGTAGTTAATGATATATTTTCAATTGAGTAGTTTTAAGTTGTTTTGGTGATTAAACCAATGCTCTCATTACATTTATTTATATTTTAAATCAATGGTTGTGGGTGAGAGATGTTTCCAATCCAAATGAATGCACAATGACAGGTTTTGAATGAAAGACTGGCTGCATTACAAGCATGACCAGCTTGGAGTTTTATACTAAGAGTTGTGAAAATGTACCACCTGCTTGTGAAAATAGTACCAAAGTGATTAAATCAAAACCGTGATAGGATTTTTTTGGGGGATGAATTGTTAATTGATTTTCAATAAGGAACACAGAGGGAAAACACAACAGAAGAAAAAGGGGGGACGCAACCACTACAGTGAGGGAAAAAAGTATTTGATCCCCTCTCAAATCAGAGGGATTTCTGGCTCCCAGGTGTCTTTTGTACAGGTAACGAGCTGAGATTAGGAGCACACCCTTAAAAGGAGTGCTCCTAATCTCAGCTTTTTACCTGTATAAAAGACACCTGTCCACAGAAGCAAACAATCAATCAGATTCCAAACTCTCCACCATGGCCAAGACCAAAGAGCTCTCCAAGGATGTCAGGGACAAGATTGTAGACCTACACAAGGCTGGAATGGGCTACAAGACCATCGCCAAGCAGCTTGGTGAGAAGGTGACAACAGTTGGTGCGAATATTCGCAAATGGAAGAAACACAAAAGAACTGTCAATCTCCCTCGGCCTGGGGCTCCATGCAAGATCTCACCTCGTGGAGTTGCAATGATCATGAGAACGGTGAGGAATCAGCCCAGAACTACACGGGAGGATCTTGTCAATGATCTCAAGGCAGCTGGGACCATAGTTACCAAGAAAACTATTGGTAACACACTACGCCGTGAAGGTTTGAAATCCTGCAGCGCCTGCAAGGTCCCCCTGCTCAAGAAAGCACATATACATGCCCGTCTGAAGTTTGCCAATGAACATCTGAATGATTCAGAGGAGAACTGGGTGAAAGTGTTGTGGTCATATGAGACCAAAATGGAGCTCTTTGGCATCAACTCAACTCGCCGTGTTTGGAGGAGGAATGCTGCCTATGACCCCAAGAACACCATCCCCACCGTCAAACATGGAGGTGGAAACATTATGCTTTGGGGGTGTTTTTCTGCTAAGGGGACAGGACAACTTCACCGCATCAAAGGGACGATGGATGGGGCCATGTACCGTCAAATCTTGGGTGAGAACCTCCTTCCCTCAACCAGGGCATTGAAAATGGGTCGTGGATGGGTATTCCAGCATGACAATGACCCAAAACACACGGCCAAGGCAACAAAGGAGTGGCTCAAGAAGAACCACATTAAGGTCCTGGAGTGGCCTAGCCAGTCTCCAGACCTTAATCCCATAGAAAATCTGTGGAGGGAGCTGAAGGTTCGAGTTGCCAAACGTCAGCCTCGAAACCTTAATGACTTGGAGAAGATCTGTAAAGAGGAGTGGGACAAAATCCCTCCTGAGATGTGTGCAAACCTGGAGGCCAACTACAAGAAACGTCTGACCTCTGTGATTGCCAACAAGGGTTTTGCCACCAAGTACTAAGTCATGTTTTGCAGAGGGGTCAAATAATTATTTCCCTCATTAAAACGCAAATCAATGTATAAAATTTTTGAAATGCGGTTTTCTGGATTTTTTTTGGGTTATTCTGTCTCTCACTGTTCAAATTTACATTTTTTACATTTTAGTCATTTAGCAGACGCTCTTATCCAGAGCGACTTACAGTTAGTGAATACATTATTATTATTTTTTTTTATACTGGCCCCCCATGGGAATCGAACCCACAACCCTGGCGTTGCAAACGCCATGCTCTATCAACTGAGCTACATCCCTGCCGGCCATTGCCTCCCATACCCTGGACGACGCTGGGCCAATTGTGCGCCGCCCATGAGTCTCCCGGTCACGGCCGGCTGCGACAGAGCCTGGATTCGAACCAGGATCTCTAGTGGCACAGTTAGCACTGCGATGCAGTGCCTTAGACCACTGCGCCACTCAGGAGACAAATAAACCTACCATTAAAATTATAGACTGATTATTTCTTTGTCAGTTTGCAAACGTACAAAATCAGCAGGGGTTCAAATACTTTTTTCCCTCACTGTAACATTACAGTATGATATTCTAATGAGGCAACCACTAACATTACAGTATGATATTCTAATGAGGCAACCACTAACATTACAGTATGATATTCTAATGAGGCAACCACTAACATTACAGTATGATATTCTAATGAGGCAACCACTAACATTACAGTATGATATTCTAATGCGGCAACCACTAACATTACAGTATGATTTTCTAATATTCTAACGAGGCAACCACTAACATTACATTATGATATTTTAATGAGGCAACCATTAACATTACAGTATGATATTCTAATATTCTAATGAGGCAACCACTAACAATACAGTATGATATTCTAATGAGGCAACCACTAACATTACATTATGATATTCTAATGAGGCAACCAATAACATTACAGTAATCATACTCAAATCCCCTTTATTGGGCAGGAGAGTCAAAGCCTCCCGTCTACAGCTTAGCGACAGCTCCCCCACCCCGACGCACTCACACAACACACGTCCTGTAAAATAATTCCCCAGAACTTTTTATAAAAATCCACAGGCAGACCGTCTGAGAGACAGCAGCTGAGAGTTTGTGAAAGGCCAGGGAAATGTCTATTTGATTTATCTGTGACAGAGAGAGTTTGGAAAGGTCTGTGAGCAGAACCTGAGAAAACCCAGGATAATAATAATAATATGCCATTTAGCAGACGCTTTTATCCAAAGCGACTTACAGTCATGTGCATACATTTTTACATATGGGTGGTCCCGGGGATCGAACCCACTACCCTGGCATTACAAGCGCCATGCTCTACCAATTGAGCTACAGAGGACCACAGAGTTCTGCCTTCTATAAATCAGAGTACAACTCCACAGCCTCATCTCCTCACAACAGAAGTTACCCACCCAGGATCAGGCTCCCTCATCTCCCCACAACAGAAGTTACCCACCCATCAGGCTCCCTCATCTCCCCACAACAGAAGTTACCCGCCCATCAGACAAACGTAAAACAAGGGATTTTCTTGGTTTCCCCACTCTGTTTTTCCAACCCCTCTGGTGAAACAGAGAACTGAGCCCTGTACTATAATATAATATAATGTGCCATTTTGCAGACGCTTTTATCCAAAGCGACTTACAGTCATGCGTGCATATATATATATATATATATATATGTTTTTGTGTATGGGTGGTCCCGGGGATCGAACCCACTACCCTGGCGTTACAAGCGCCGTGCTCTACCAGCTGAGCTACAGAGGACCAGGTGCAGACACATTTATGAAAGCAAAGACAAGGTCATTATTTGGGCTCTAAACACTAACAACCTACCCTTACACACCTCTTTTGCTACCCCTGCACTAAGATTTCTGCCATGGCATTTAAATGTTTTTGGTTTACATATTCCCCCAGTCTTTGCCGCCGTTCATGTTAAGGAAGTCTAACCGTGAAATCTCCATAAGAGGTGGGAGGGAAATCACCACAATCAGAAACCAGTAGAGAAGCTCATAAAGCCGCCATGCCAGAAAAAAACATCAATTTAAGCAGATTCTGAAGACATGCCCTTAAGAACCCATGACCCATTTTCTCAGCCTATACCGCTTCCTGGGTGAGAGGACACTAAACCCTCATTCTTCATCACGTGTTGTACTGACCTTACTAACCTTCCAGGATCAATCAAATAAGACTCCAGCAGAACCTTATTTTCCCCCTTTAGTCTCCATCAGGAACCTAGAAAGTTATCTCACCGTATATACTGGGCCCTCAGCCTGACTGGCTGTCAGCACTGGATCCAATGAGCCGTCTGAAAACGAGACGCCTTGACATCCGCTCCCGCAGACTCACCTCCCCCCTCTTCCTCCTCCTCCATTGGCACGGTACCGTCCTCCTCCTCCCCAGTCTCTGCCCCCCTGCACTTCCCCCCTGATCAGAGCCTCTTCCCCAATGACAGGTAATATTTCCTGGGATGAGCCCACCAAGCCTTTTCCCACCGGAGTCTCTGTTACTACAGAAACCTGCCTCAGCTCATGTAGCCCAGCTGCAACCCTCCCCACCACCGCTTTTTCCACGGCCTGCGCACCACCACTTGGCCATGCACTACTACCGCGTAGCTCAGTTGGTAGAGCATGGCGCTAGCAAAACCAGGGTTGTGGGTTCGTTTCCCATGGGGGGACAGTATGAAAATGTATGCACTCACTAACTGTAAGTCGCTCTGGATAAAAGCATCTGCTAAATGACTAAAATGTAAAAAATGTACTCTCCTCCCTCCTGGTACCCCTGCCATTTATTTTGCAATTTTGAGTAATCACTATTTTAGTACGGATTAGTAAGGAAAAACACTATTCAGTACTACTGCAGTTGCTTAATAATTCCAATAGATGGCAGCATAAGACCATGAATGACATTTCAGAAGATTAGTTTAGTTCTCTCCCTGGATACACCACCACTCCACCTCACAGGAAAACTCCTCCTGCCTGAGCTTTTTACTGTCCCTTTCCACACTGCTAACGCAAGAGGAAGGACTGAAAAAGCATTTAACACATTACTGTGAAGTAATATAATGATGATTCATGTTTATTATTACCTGTTTTTATGGTCATGTTTTGAAATTATACTTCATTACTATAATGATTATCAATACGCCTGAACATTAATTCAGTCACCTCTGGTCGACAAAAACGTATTTTCCTAGTACATTAATTGTCAAATTCATCAACCAGCATCGAGCACTCTGCCTTCTCACGCAAGCGAGGGGCATGTTGAGGTAAATATGCTAATCGCGACGGTTGCATTATGTAATTTATTGGTGGGCTGGAAGATGCAGTGTTTTTTCTTTTCTATTCAGAGGCTATTTACTCCCAATATGAGATAATTTTATATAGAAGGTTTTTATAATGCATGTTTACTAGGGTTGAGGTTAGCGCATCTGAGTAGGGATTATTTGGGTTCAATACCTGTCCTACCTATCAATCCTATTGCTGCTTGTAGCCTATAACTGATGATCCCCACACTAGAAACACCGAAAACTATCTGTGCTAGCAAACCCTGTGTTCCACCCCTCCCCTGTGTAACCTTGAAGTTTGTTAAGAAACAAACACTTGTCTATGAAAACAGACATGTTTAACGGATTCCGCTTGGCACCCAGCCGAGAGCACACGAAAACCACTTGCAAATTTACCAAAACTAACCAACTAGTTGCGGTCTGTTCGTAAGCAGTAAACGGAGGCAGATTAGCCACCACAACTCTTATCGAAAGAGGCGACATCTGCACCAACACACCCCTCACAAAAATCCCACTCACAACAAGACAAACCTTTTTCATTAACACAACCACCGCCTTGTTCATTCTGGATGCAGAGTGCAGATGTTCTGCTCCAACCTGTTCGCCGACCATGAGCAAAACTTCCTCCACACCTTTCTCCGGAACGCACCCGAAGCGACAGCGTTTCTTCTACACTCGGTTGAGGCCATCACGCCGCCCTAACAAACTACCCCTACTCCCCCCTCAACTCTAAACGATAAACAGTGGAAACCAATAAACAAACCCTCCACCATCAGAAAATAAATTCAGAAAATACACAAGAACCAAAAGAAAAAAGAATAGTAGCCCTCCTCACAAACCACAAAACTCTCACACAACCAACTTCTTCTTCTATGATATAATGGCGGTCCACAAACCAACGTTAAAGGTGCATGCCGCCACCTACTGTGCTGGAGTGTGTGGTCAATCACGGTTTCCAACATTTCTAAATCCTCCTACCTAACTCAGTACTTCTGAGAAAATAAAGAAGAGCCCTACTAACTTCTAATAGACCCTCCCCCATCCCCAAATCCCTTCCAAACCCCCCCAACCCCGTCCAACCTCAATGACCCTACACATCTTTCCCTCTCTTCAACATACTTACAACAATATAACAACACATGCTCCACCGTTTCATCGACCGTACCTTCCAGACACAAACCATTCCCATGCTTGCCAACCAGATGTAATGACGAGTTCAATGTACAATGTCCTAAGCGCAATCGAGTAAACACCACCTCTTCCTTCCTAATCTGACCTTTGAATCTTGGTCCATCGGCCTTTCTGTAAAACTGTAAACTATTCATATAAATGCCGGCCCTTGTGCTCAGAGTACCATCTCTTCTGCCACACATCTTTCAAAATGGCTCTGATCTTACATTTGGCCTCACCTCTACCCAGTGGAACATTAATATAAATTATATCTCGTTTCAAAGCTCTTTTAGCTAACTGGTCTACAATTTCATTCCCTTCCACACCCGAATGTGCTGGGACCCAGCAGAATCACACTACTAAACCCATTCTCTCAATTCTCCATAATAACATTAATACCTCCAATAGCAGGTCACTCCTATTATATTTACCAGATGACAAACTATTCAATACAGACAGAGAATCTGACCATACTATAATTCTAACAGGTTGTACGTCCTCCACCCACTGGAGGGCAACTATTATCACCAACAGTTCAACTGAGTATACTGACAGTTCATCTGTTAGTCTTCTACATATCTGCACATCAAATTCAGGAACGTAAACGCCTGCTCCTGTGAGCCCACTATCTGGGTCCTTGGATCCATCTGTGAAAAGTGGTAGAAAAGCATAAAAACTTCTACCAATGTAATTGTCAACCAGTTTCTCTATATCACTGACTTCTGACCAATCTTTCATTTTATCTACCAAGGTTAGATCAACAACAGGGTCTGGGAGTAACCATGGAGGAACATCCCCTATCACCACAGAAGGGCCAACCTCCAACTCCCTCAAACCACTCTCATCAGCAAGCTTTCCAACTGTCCAACCAAAACCACTGCCTTGTCTACTAGTATATTCCCAACAGTCATCTAGAACAGTAGCAGTGGGATGCTCAACCTCACAGCCTTTCAACCTAACCCAATAAGATAATGACCATTTTTTACGCTGTATATCCAAAGGCATCTCTCCTGCCTCCACCAGTAAGGCACATACAGATGTTGATTTAAATGCACCAATACATATCCTTAAAGCTTTATACTGGATTCTGTCCAGCTTCTGAAGCCAAGTCTTTACCTCTGTTCCATAAACTGTACACCAGTAATCAATTGTCGTCCTGATCAGAGCTCTATAAATATCCATCAACAATTGTCTGTCAGCACCCTATTCATAACCAGAGACCCACACAACCAACTACCATGAAAGTTAATGAATGAGAGAGACATGAACATCGTTACAATACTGTACATAGACATAATGTAACGGTTCTTCTTCTTTGATGTTTAACGGCGGTTGGCATCCAATATGTTGCATTACCGCCCCCAACTGGACTATAATATAAATCCATTATACTTTGTGACACAAAATGGGAAAAGGGTAAATTATAATAATAATAAAAAAACACCCTTCCAACTAACCCTACACTCATTAAATACCCACTACCCAATTCCACTACTTTGACCCTATCTGCTCCTGCACCATGCCAACGGCCTGGGAGGACAGGAAACCACAACTCAACACACCCTGTAACTCTTCTGAAGTCTAATCTTGTATGCCCAAATAGTTCTCTGCAGCTGCCACCACAACATCTATTTTCTGTGATTTACATTCAATTTCATTCAATTTCTGCTGTACAGTTGATAACCATTGCTATGAACGGCAAGAAGCTAACTTTACTGAAGCATATATCACTCGTTGATCTATCCCTCTGTGCTGGCACAGATCTACTACTCACAGGGATCCTCTCAGGATCTCTCACCCTTGACCCATTCTCCTCTACTTTCTTCACTGCCTCAGCATACGACACCTTCTGCACTACTTTGACTCTAGCCACCTCAACCTGCCTCTCTCGCACCGGACACTTCAGATCCCCAGCAACATGGGCATCCCAACAGTTGACACACACAACTTTATCGACCGAAACTACACAATCCTCTATCCCATGCCCTCCTGCACACTTCCCACATCTTGGAATCTCCCTCCTACAAACTGCTGCAACATGACCATAAACGTTGCACCTGAATCAGCGAAGTGGATTCGGCACAAAAGCTCTAACAGGATAACTGATATATCCTACCAAGACTGTTGGGTAAAGACTCAAAACTCAAAAGGACTGACAGTGACTCCTCTGTTTCACCACGCTCACCACCAGGTCTGTGTTGCACCAAACGAAACACAAACAAATATCACTACAGGTTACCTTCACTGATTCAACTGCACCCAACTCCTTTCCCACCCACCCTGCAACTACAAATGGATCTGCCAAAAGGTATGGATCCACGTTCTCCTACAATGTATCTCCTACTGCACCAGATTCTTCTTTATCATGTCCATTGATGCCAGGCTCTGGTTCTGAGCTCATCACCACACCTTCTACCTCACTTATCTTTCCCTCATTCATTTCCATTTCACCTCCAGAACTCAGTCTGGCGAATGGCTCACTCTGTTTGCACTTGAGTTATAACATTTGAAAGTTTTTATTCCTTTGAAACTTTTGTGAGTGTAATGTTTACTGTTCATTTCTGATTGTTTATTTCACTTTTGTTTATTATCTATTTCACTTGCTTTGGCAATGTAAACATATGTTTCCCATGCCAATAAATCCCTTTGAATTGATTTGAATTGAGAGAGAGAGAGAGCTCCATGTTAATGTAAAGGGGACATGAGTCAGTCATGATTTCTCATGGTTATGTGATGAGGTAGCCCCGCCTTCGACTTCAAAATCAGTGTCGTCCCTCAGCCCAATAGGGAATGTTCTCTTGGTGAAACGGTCAAGATGTTGTTTTCTCCCTCAGTAGACCCGGGTTCATATCCCGCCGGTTACATTAAGCAGTATATTCTCTGAAAGGGGTCCAGACAGCCTGTTCCCAACAGTGGGGTCAGTGGGATTGGATAGGGGCCCCTCTCTCTCTCTCTGACTGGAGGAGAGATGTGAAATGGTGTGTCTCCTTTGGTCAACAATACTCACCTTGAGAGACTCCACAGCCTGTTGGAGCTCCTTCAGGTCCTTCTCTCTCTCCTGGAATCTCTGCTGGACCTTCTGATGACTCATCCCCAGCTGCCTCTGTGGAGAATCACTCGTCAATGAGCTATCAAGCTTTATTTGTCCAGTAGATCAATAGTATAGTAATTGGACATAGGGCCCATAGAAGATAGGGATTAATATGTTGAGGAAGTGTTTGTGTGAAATTATATTATTATGTGAATGATTATAGTTTTAACAGTGCACAAAACAGGGGAGCTGATTGGGTGTTTGATAACGAATGATAATGGTGTTTGACTTTAGAAAATTGTGATTCATTTGGAGAATCTGGGTTAACATATCTATATAATCAAAGTTTGTGTTCATATTTGTTCTGCCGTGGATCGATTTCATTTGAATGATCTCATATTCAAACAGCCTTAGTTCCTACTGTATCTTTAATTATTTGTTTATCAGACAGTCACCAACAAGTAGTTCTGGTCTTACCTGTTTCTCAGTCCTCTCTGCTGCAGCTGACACTGTATCATGGCCTTTATGTTCATCCATTGTACACAGCAGACAGATACACTGCTGATCGGTACAACAGTAAACCTCCAGCAGTTTGTCATGATGAGAGCAGATCTTCTCCTGTAGTTGTGCGGTGGCTTTGACCAGCTTGTGCTTCTTCAAAGCAGGAGATTCATTGTGAGATTGGAGGTGAGTCTCACAGTAAGAGGCCAGACACACCAGACAGGACATGAGGGCTTTCTGCTTTCTGGTCCCAGTGCAGAAATCACACGCCACATCTCCAGGTCCAGCATAGCACAGAGCAGGAGGGGGAGCAGCCTGGAGTCCTGTCTTCTTCAGTTTCTCCACCAACTCAGCCAACATGTTATTTTTCCTCAGATTAGGCCTTGGAGTGAAGGTCTCTCTGCACTGAGGACAGCTATAGACCCCTTTCAGAACATCCTGATCCCAGCAGTCCTCAATACAGCTCCTACAGTAACTGTGTCCACAGGCAGTAGTGACCGGCTCCTTCAGTAGATCCAGACAGACAGAACAACAGAACTGGTCCTGGTCCTGGTCCAGCAGAACTCCCTGCTGAGCCATTTGGATGGTTGTTCACTCTCACACAGACAGACGACACAGAGACTCAGATCAGTTTAGTTTCCACAGAGGTGAGTTTTTGGGAGGGCGAGGACTTTCTGGATCTGCCAGATAGGTGAGGTTAGAGGGAGGGAGGGAGGGAGGGATAGAGAGAGAACTGCGTTCAACATGGAGAGGGAGACAAATATTTTAGTTTCTAGGTTAGGGCCCTTCATTTGGTTTGATATTGATACAATATTCTGTAGTTTAGATGAATACTGTATGTATTGACTGATCATTGAGAATGAGGTAATACTTTACATTACAGTGTGGGTATTACTGTTAGGCCTAGGGTCAGGGTTAGAGTTACTACATTCAGCAGTAACCCTAACCCTAGCCAAATCTAGGACTAAAAATAGAAGACGTTTTATAATCAGAGTTCTTTGTATCTCTTCTTAGTCAGACAGAAACCCCCCACATCTTATAGGTGGACGGGGTTATGAACATATCCAATGAATTATTTCTGCAACCAGATGAAATGAAACTGCCTTTCAGCAGGAAAAGCTTCTCTAATAATCCTAACCATTGCTGGGTGTCTTCAGAGACTGAGGTATAGAGACACACTGTCAAGTCAAATCATCTGGCTGTGCTTTCATGTCAAAACATTTATTATTTTCTATTCATAAAATTCTATTCTATTCTATTATAAGATAATATATTATATCCATAGGCCCCACTCTGTATAGTGTTAATGATGACTGTTTGTTCTGTACATTGATTGAATGGTTAGGACTATCTCACTGTATTCACAGATTAAATCCCAAGAGACCAGGAGACCTAAAGGAAGCCTTCAACACTGTATCCCTTCATCCAGTCATAGTAAACAACCTCTGTCTGTCTGTCTGTAAACACAGCCAACTTTTCTACGGTGAATGTTGTTGCTATCAGTGCTGCACAGCTATTTTCAGGTCTCTCCAGAGATGGTCGATCGGGTTCAACTCCAGGATCTGGCTGGACCACTCAAGGACATTCAGAGACTTGTCCCGAAGCCACTCCTGCGTCTTGGCTGTGTGCTTAGGGTTGTTGTCTTGTTGGAAGTTGAACCTTCGCCCCAGTCTGAGATCCTGAGCGCTCTGAAGCAGGTTTTCATCAATGATCTCTCTGTACTTTGCTCTGTTCATTTTTCCCTCGATCCTGGCTATTCTCCCAGTCCGTGCCTCTGAAAAACATCCCCACAGCCTGATGCTGCCACCACCATGCTTCACCATAGGGATGGTGCCATGTTTTCTACAGACGTGACGCTTGGCATTCAGGCCAAAGAGTTCAATCTTGGTTTCATCAGACCAGAGAATCTTCTTTCTCATGGTCTGAGAGTACTTTAGGATCCTTTTGGCAAACTCCAAGCGGGCTGTCATGTGTCTTTTACTGAGGAGTGGCTTCCGTCTGGCCACTCTACCATAAAGGCCTAATTTGTGGAGTGCTGCAGAGGTGGATGTCCTTCTGGAAGTTTCTCCCATCTCCACAGAGGAACTCTGGAGCTCTGTCAGAGTTACCATCGGGTTCTTGGTCACTTCTCTGACCAAGGCCCTTCTCCCCCGATGCTCAGTTTGGCCAGGCGGCCAACTCTAGGAAGAGTCTTGGTGGTTACAAACTTCTTCCATTTAAGAATGATGGAGGCCATTGTGATCTTGGGGACCTTCAATGTTGCAGAAATTTTTTGGGACCCTTCCCCAGATCTGTGCCTCAACACGATCCTGTCTCAGGGCTCTACGGACAATTCCTTCACCCTCATGGCTTGGTTTTTGCTCTGACATGCACTGTCAACTGTGGGACCTTATATAGACAGCTGTGTGCCTTTACAAATCATGTCGAATCAATTAAATTTACCACAGGTGGACTCCAATCAAGTTGTAGAAACATCTCAAGGATGATCAATGGAAACAGGATACACCTGAGCTCAATTTTGAGTCTCAATACTTATGTAAATAAGGTATTTCTGTCTTGTATTTTCAATAAGTGTGTAAAAATAAAAACCTGTTTTCGCTTTGTCATTATGTGGTATTGTGGGTAGAGTGATGAGGAAAATGTTTTATTTAATCAATTTTAGAATAAGGCTGTAACGTAATAAAATGTTGAAACAGTTAAAGGGTCTGAATACTTTCCGAATGCACTGTATGGCAGCTAGAAATCCAAACTGGATGGTCTTCAGAGATAGATGGGAGGGGCTTCGGGTAGCTGAAGGCGGGGACTAAAAACAAACAAAAGATAACGAATGTAAAATGTAGTGTCTGTGAAATGTATGTAGTATGTACATTTATAAGCTGGAAGTGGAAGGCTAAGTATTGTTTGTCCATTAGTTTAGGAGGGGTGGTAGGGTTAGGGGAAAATAATAAAGAAGGAAAATATATTTAAAATAATATTTACAAAACATATATATGGGGGATTGGAAATGATGCAGACAATTACACAGATAGAAGCCCCAATATATCTGCAATGTTAAAGCTGATCCTGTAGCTGTGCGATGGCTTTGACCAGCTGGTGCTTCTTCAAAGCAGGAAATTCATAGTGAGGTTGGAGGTGAGTCTCACAGTAAGAGGCCAGACACACCAGACAGGACATGAGGGCTTTCTGCTTTCTGGTCCCAATGCAGAAATCACACGCCACATCTCCAGGTCCAGCATAGCACAGAGCAGGAGGGGGAGCAGCCTGGAGTCCTGTCTTCTTCAGTTTCTCCACCACTTCAGCCAACACAGTGCTTCTGTTCAGAACAGGCCTTGGGGTAAAGGTCTGTCTGCACTGTGGACAGCTGTAGACACCTTTCAGATCATCCTGATCCCAGCTTTCTTTAATACAGCCCATACAGTAGCTGTGTCCACAGGCAGTAGTCACCGGATCCTTCAGTAGATCCAGACAGATGGAGCAACAGAACAGTTCCTGATTCTCTGCCATTTTGGTGCTCTCTCCTGTAGGTTAAGCAATGGCAGTGTCAAAGATTACTTTCTGTTCAGTGTCAAAGATGACTTTCTGTTTCATGGAACTCTACACCAGAGGACAGGAAGTGGCTTCCTACTTGACTTTGTACTCTGTATGTATAGGGGGTGTGGTTTCTTTGATAAGGAAGTGTGACAGAGTGTTGGGTAGTAGCCAGAGATGTTCAGTATTTCTCTTGCATCTATTTGAAATACGAATTTTAATGACTTCTGAGTATTTTGTCATTTGAATCACACTGGGCTGAACTAAACTTTTCAAAATACTAAATACTTTTCTATACCATTTAAAAAAAATTGTGATTCACATTTTGCATTAATTGAAAGTCGCTCTGGATAAGAGTGTCTGCTAAATGATTACAATGTAAATGTAATTGCAAAAATTAATAATTGCAATCACTGAAAAACTCAATTTAAAGGGATTCTTCGGGATTTAGGCAATGAAGCCCTTTATCTACTTCCCCAGAGTCAGATGAGCTCATGGATACCATTTTAATGTCTCTGCATCCTGTATGAAGGAAGTTAGAGGTCGTTTTGGGAGCCAATGCCAACTAGCGTTAGCGCAATGACTGGAAGTCTATGGCATGCTAGCAGGTACTATAGACTTCATAGCGCTAATGTTAGTTAGAAACTTCTTTCAAACTGTAGAGACAAATAAATGGTTCCATTCATTCATTGATTTTTAGAACATTTACAGGTCATTGTTTGTTTTCAGTGGAAAGTCCAAATACATTATTTTTCAGATGTTGGGGGTAAAACTGGCAAATCTATAATGTTTATTTATGCTCCATAAAGTTGTCCTAGAATCTGTTGTTACCCTGACCTCTCCCACAGATTCCACCAGGTTACTACATTCAGACCATGAACTCTAACCTGCACCTGAACAGCTTCCTCCTGCCCATCGGTGCCATGAACGTCATCAGCATCCTACCTCTACTGCTGCTGGCCCCTCTCATGGAGTGTGTCACCTCCTGCTACCTGTCCATGGAGAAAACACCCTTCTCCCCCGCCAGAGTCATCAGTAAGCACACACACACACGGCACAGATACACACACAAACACACACAGACAGACAGACAGACACACTCACACACACACACACAGACACACAAACACACACACAGACACACACACAGCCACACACAGACACAGACACAAATACCATCCACATCAATGAGCCAGTCAATGTTAATGTCTCTCTCTCTCTCTCTCTCTCTCCCTCTCTCTCTCTGTTTCTCTCCCTGTCCCCTCCCTTCTCTCCTCTCTCAGTGCTGGGTCATGTGTGTGCGGCCCAGTCTGTCCTGGTAGCAGGCCTGTCTGAGGTCCACAGGAAGGGCTATCCTCTGACGGAGCAGGCCCTGTCAGGGAAGGTGCTCCAGGTGTCCTCCATGGCCTGCTTCCAGCTGGCTCCCCAGTACATCTTACTGGGGCTGGCTGAGGCCCTCGTCACCCCTGCCTGTGAGTGACAGAGAGCCAGCACGTATTTCTGACACACCTATTGCTGCTACACTGCTCGTACACAGAGACAAACTGGGTTGGAGATTTACAATGTCAATGGACACCATATGTAGTTGAGATGAAGTTAGAATGTGGAGTGTTGGAACCAACTGCCAACATGGAGGATAGTATTCTGAACTCTGGAAGCTAGGGTTAGGATGCCCCCTACTGGTGTATTAGAGACAGACAAGAGACGTTTGAACCAAATGAATGCTTCTTTCTCTTCCCAGTCTTCCTCTCTTCTCTGTTCCAGGCTCTGTGATCTCCTTCCACCTGACACCCAGTCATATCAGAGGCATCTCCCTGCACTTCCTCCCCCTGTGGATATACTGCTACGTAGATGACTGGAAATAGCTGATTCATTGGGTCAATCAATTCAATAACAGAGCAATTCCAAAGTCATGATGATGAGTTTTATTTTGAAAGATCACATTGATTCAGAATACAGAATTGTTTGTATTCATACATGTACATGGGTGATTTTAATATTCTCATCTGATCATAAATGGATCAACAATGATCCCAGTTTCTGATTTGACTGGTTTGCCAGTACTACAGTTTACATCAAGAGAAAAAGAGACACATTTAAAGAAGATTGCAACAGCCAAGAGGTGATCAGGTAGACAGTAAAAGTCTGAAGCCTGAGTGTCAGTCTGTATGTGCTATCATGCCATCTGTTTAGCAAGACCACTAACAGATCTGGGACCAGGCTACAAACAATGTGTTATGTCTAAAGATGTATTTTCTTACAATAATGTTAAAAAAGGGGAATTGAACCAGATCATAGCCCTATTGGAAGACTGTTACAGTTTTTTACAATCACTTTGGCACTAATTTCAGAACCTTGACGTCATTTTTCAAAACTCTAGACACAAAACTCAAAACGGTCATCACTTGTAACACAGGCTGTCCAATGTTCAAAACATTGCATTGTGCATTCATATCTTTAAAGAACTCTTGCACTTGCACAATCATTGGTTCAAAAAACAAATGTATTGTGAAATACCAATGAAACGTTAATTTAGATCACCCACACACAAGCAACCGATAGTTTCACTGTGTCGTTGTACGAACAATCATTAAATATTGTAGTACAAAATAGGTGATACATGTTTCATTATGGTACTACATGTAAATACATCCCTGTAAAAGTACTGCAGTAGTAGAGAGAATACTACAGACACAGTGGAATCATTGAACAAAATCTGAAATATATTGATGAAAAACAATAAAGTACTGTAAAACATCAAATTCAGTGTTCCTCAACTTGCTTGCTTGTACTGTAAAAAGCAAAATATAGGAGTGATTACTGTACTTCTACATTTTCATCAACTCTGTCTTTTGGATTTGGCCACAGGTTCTCATCTACATCACAATGGATGTTTTCATTAGCCAAACATCTTGGAAAAAACCTTCGGGCATGGCGAATCCAGGCCTGACGTCATTGCATGCGTCATCCATGGCCTGGAGAAGAGTGACTTGTTCATGAGGGCGCCTATCATAAACCTTCCGTCTCCATGTGGAGAATGATTCCTCAATCAGGTTAAGGAAAAGAGAGTATGGGGGTAAATACAGGGTGATAAATTGTGCATGGGCCTGAAACCATGCTTGCACCATATGAGCATGGTGGAACCTGACATTATCCCACACAATGACATAGGTCACACCATCAGCTCTACAGACCTGATCGAGCTCATCAAGGAAGGTTACAAGGAGAGCTTCATTATATGATCCAATACGAGGTCTGCGTCCCACCACACCATCTTCTGATATAGCCGCACACATGGTAACGTTGGCCCCACGTTGTCCAGGTACTTGGATGGTTGCCCGCTGGCCAATGAAATTCCGACCTCTTCTCCTTGTCTTGGCCAGGTTAAAGCCTGCCTCATACAAATATATGAATTTGTGATGGTTGTCATCAGCATCCAACCCTCTAAAAATACATTTTGGAAAGAGATTTACTGATTACTGTACAATGTAGAATTAAAGAATGATGATTAAATATTACATCCGTAGATAATGTAGTCTAATTGGTTCATGCTCCACACTAATTGGTGACAATGAATCTCGTTATCTTGAAACTTTCATGATCTAAACATGGAATATTGTTTGTCTGTTTCCATACAAACTATGCATTAAGAGTAATGCAACAGTTACTTATCATTTTGAGCAGTTGTATCAATTGATAGTTGGATAATTGTAATGAAATGAATAGACACTCATCTGAAATGTAATGTGTGAATTGCCTTTTGAAATAGTAGTACTTTGATGTTAAGTTGTGTCATATTGAACAGGTGACTTTTGTTAAATGAACAAATGATCTTAGTTTTATGTGTATTGTATCCAAGCAATTGAAAAAAGTGTTAGAGTTTTGAAAAATGTGCATTTTGATCATTGGTTGTGAGTTTTGTGTCTAGAGTTTAGAAAAATGACGTCAAGGTTCTGAAATTAGTGCCAAAGTGATTGTAAAAAACTGTAATATTCTAATGAGGCAACCACTAACATTACAGTATGATATTCTAATATTCGAATGAGGCAACCACTGACATTACAGTATGATATTCTAATGAGGCAACCACTAACATTACAGTATGATATTCTAATATTCTAATGAGGCAACCACTAACATTACAGTATGATGTTCTAATATTCTAATGAGGCAACCACTAACATTACAGTATGATGTTCTAATATTCTAATGAGGCAACCACTAACATTACAGTATGAAATTCGAATATTCTAATGCCAGTGAGCAAATCTCCAATCTCCACCCTATTCCCTATGTAGTGCACTACTTTAGATCTGGTCAGAAGTAGCCGAGTGCACTACGTAGGGAACAGGGTGTCATTTGGGCCAGAGTCAGTAACTCCCCTGGGTATGAATTGTCTCTCTATCTTATCTGTCTTCTATATGATGTTCTCCTCTCCTCCTCTCTTCTCTCCTCTATTCACTCTATTCTATCATCCACACCACATGCCAGCTTCAACACAATCCATTTACAAGTTAAAGACACACCTTGGAATAAATAGCAAAGGAAAACTACTACTAGATATATTTTTTATTTCCCATCACCATGAATCATCTTTAATTACTGAACAGTAGCAGACCTAACTTCATCTGTTCCTGACTCTGGGTAGTGGATTAAAAAGACCATCAATCTCCAATGATATTAAAGTACAATTCTGAACATTACTAATATACTGAGTGATAAGTCAAGACATCTGCTGTTTTTATTGTTTGGTTAATAGCACCACCTGCTGGACAGGTTTAATGTTGCTTGACTGAGCAGTACGGGAGAATAAAAGATGCCAAACTTAGGGCCGGTTTCCCGGACATCACCATTGAACATGCTTTTTAGTCTAGGACTAGGCTTCATCTGTGTCCGGGAAACCGGCCCATATAGTTCAATTAGCAAGTAAGTAACACTACCTGTTCCATGATACTGAGGAAAATTACATTGAGACAGAGAACCAATTGAGAAAACATTTCAATGGTTCTGAATAATAATAATAATATGCCATTTAGCATACATTTTTGTGTATGGGTGGTCCCGGGGATCGAACCCACTACCTTGGCGTTACAAGCGCCGTGCTCTACCAGCTGAGCTACAGAGGACCACTGAATGACAACCAACATACATTAACAGCATACATCATGATTAATGTGAATATATAAGATTAAAACATTGCATGAATGCATATGAATGCATTGAATTGTAATTCATAACATCTTCTGAAGATCAAATCAATCAAATCATTGTACATAAAAACAGAGCAGAATGAATCATCACATCTGGGGACCATCACCACCAGCATGACTCTGCTGTAGCCGGCTGCAACCGGGAGACCAATGGGGCGGCGCACAATTGGCCCAGCGTCGTCCAGGGTAGGGGAGGGAATGGCCGGCAGGGAGGTAGCTCAGTTGGTAGAGCATGGCGTTTGCAACGCCAGGGTTGTGGGTTCAATTCCCACGGGGGGACAGTATGAAAAAAAAAAAGAATAATGTATGCACTAACTGAAAGTCGCTCTGGATAAGAGCGTCTGCTAAATAATGTAAAATGTAAATGACTAGTATCTATGTGGACCCTACTACAGTTTAACCAGCTCAGCTATATACTACACCAGCATGACTAGTATCTATGTGGACCCTACTACAGTTTAACCAGCTCAGCTATATACTGCACCAGCATGACTAGTATCTATGTGGACCCTACTACAGTTTAACCAGCTCAGCTATAGACTACACCAGCATGACTAGTATCTATGTGGACCCTACTACAGTTTAACCAGCTCAGCTATAGACTACACCAGCATGACTAGTATCTATGTGGACCCTACTACAGTTTAACCAGCTCAGCTATAGACTACACCAGCATGACTAGTATCAATGTGGACCCTACTACAGTTTAACCAGCTCAGCTATAGACTACACTAGCATGACTAGTATCTATGTGGACCCTACTACAGTTTAACCAGCTCAGCTATAGACTACACCAGCATGACTAGTATCTATGTGGACCCTACTACAGTTTAACCAGCTCAGCTATAGACTACACCAGCATGACTAGTATCTATGTGGACCCTACTACAGTTTAACCAGCTCAGCAGTACCAGTGAAAATAAAATTGAAAAGAAACCCAGGATAGAGGGGCTGAGTGAATGTGGTCTGGACTCTGTGGAGGAGGGTCATTGTATCAGAGACACTGTAGAAGGACAGAGTACCTGCCTTGTGATCCAGGTCCACTCCTACTCTGGAGGACCGAGGGCCTGATACTTTAGTTCTAACATTATTGTGTATGAAACAATAACTACCATTATAACACTGTAAACTCCAGGACTTGTTATTGTATCCAAATGAACCATCTGTCCCTGTTCTGCTGATGTCTTTATATGAGACTGCTGTATAAACACACTCCCCACTGCACTCCACCTCCCAGTAACAGCGTCCAGACAGACCCTCTCTACACAGAACCTGGTTGTTTGTGAATCTGTCTGGATGAACAGGATATGGTTGTTCTTGGTCTGTATAGGTCACCTTTCTGTTCCCTTTAGACAGAAAGAGTTGTGTGTCTGCTGTGTTTGCGTCCAGTGTGAGCTGACAGGAATCTGGGAGAAGAGCAGAATAGAGACCAATGAGGGGAGTTAGAACAATAAGTGAAGTCAGATACTGTATCTACCCTGTCTTTGATTAGAGCACAGCAGAGATCAAATCAGAGAAATATGAGGAGTCAGATAGATACCCAGTCTTTGATTAGATCTACTATTGCTATATATTTCTAGAGGGATTGTTAGGAGTGTCAGTAAAAAGAGACTGTTAGTTACTTCAGAATAAAGAGACTCACATTGTAAGAACTGTTCTCTGGTCTTGGGATCTGGAGGCAGTACAACATCCACTATATTCACTACAGACACACAAACACATTCACAGAGAGAGGGAATGTTATCATCATACCATATTCCACATGTATATGACTAGTAGGGAACTTTCAATGGTCTAAAGTTGATGTTCTTATTATTTTCAACACACCTGTAGTGGAGATATTGGTCCATTCTCCTTGAAGGACGTCTTCTAGTTTCTGTCTCAGTTCAGACACAGTCTTACTCACATCTCCAAAGTACTGAAGAGGACGGACAACGATGCTGGGTAAGTCTGAAGATACACTGGTACCGGAGAGAGACTGATAACTCTGGGGGGAGAGAGAGAGAGAGAGAGATCAGAACCAAATGATTGAGAGTTTCACATTAAGTTAATTTCATATCACATGTATCAAGGCAGTTGAGTTACCTGGAGGAAATGGATGTGATCCTCTGTGTGTGAGAGCTGCTCCAGCTCAGTGCTTCTCTTCCTCAGCTCAGCTATCTCCTGCTCCAGTTGCTCCATGAGTCCTTCAGCTTGACTCACTTGAGCCTTCTCTTGGGCTCTGATCAGCTCCTTCACCTCAGAGCGCCTTCTCTCAATGGAGCTGATCAGCTCGGTAAAGATCTTATCACTGTCCTCCACTGCTGTCTGTGCAGAGCACTGTTGATAGAGAGAGAGAGATAGACTGACTTGTCTTACTTTAATGAGCCATCCTCATTACACTAACACCCCCCTCCTAAAAACACATTGCGTGACACCACAACCTCTACACAATCACATTATCCAGTACCCAACACCACAAGTACAATACACCAACCAGCACCACATTCCAACCGTCCATCCAACCCCTCCTCTCCAGCCGTACAGACAGCCCCCATACCTCCTGAAACATCTCCACACTGTTGATCATTTTGTACAACTCAAACTCAACCCTAGGGCGTCAACAGTAATGGCATTACCCTGGCAACACAGAAAAAACATGATGAACAGTCTGTCATTGCAGAAAACAGACACCCCTCCCCAACTCCCAGGTCAACCCGAGCCAACCAGCTATTGGTGTCCAGGGCTTCATGTAATACCCTCCACTGGAGGACCCCTGACCTTTCCAGCACTGGGAGCTTATAGAGCACCCTCCACCTATACCCTGCCATGCTCTCAGCCCCCACAACCCCCTGCCACTGATGCCCCTTCACTCCCGCTAAGCTCCTGATGTGTCTAACCTTGACACTGAGGGAGTACAGCACCTTACCCCCCACCTCCTCAAACTCCCCCAGGCTCAGAGTGTTAAAAATCAGGAAATCCTCCGGACTCTCCTGCCAGTCCCCAGTCTCTGCTGTCCCTTGCAGTTGTGGAAACGGTGGTGGCCCCTCCTCAGGCTGCTCCAGCCCTAAGTACTGCAGCATAGAAATCAGAGACCCCTGCTGTATTGAGTCTCTCCTGCCGCATGATGAAGAGCCGCTGATCCAGCCCCAAACCACCAGCCCTCCTCAACAGAGCACATGCAGGTTCCCTCCAGCCCACCTCCGTACGGTACAGTAGCCTCTGTGCTGCTGAGTCAGAACGCTGCCACCCTGACCAGAAAATGTTTACTAACTTGCGCTGCAGGTCCACAAGCAGACCACCGGGGGCGTTGAGAATGGCCAATTTAAGCCACAGAGAGGATGCCACCAAGTTGTTGATGATCAGCACCGTCCCTCTGTATGACACTTGGGAGATGAGCCACCTCCACTTCGTCAGCCTCGACACCACCGCTTGTGACACTCCTTCCCAGTTCTTCCTATCCCAACCCTCCGAGCCCAGATACACCCCAAGCATCTTGAGCCACTCACAGCCCCACTGCAACCCCCCTGGAAGCTGCGGAGGTGCCCTGTCCCTCCATGCCCCACATAACAGAGCCTCACTCTTGCCCCAGTTTCCCTAAGCAGAAGACGCCCCTCGTACACCCTCAAACTATTCTCCAGGGCCTGTAGGTTCTGCTCATCCCTAACCAACACATACGTCATCAGCGTATGCTGACACTGCTATGCCTGTCCCCAACCCTATGCCTGGCTCCCACACTCCCTGTAGCCTCCTGCGTAGCAGGCCCAGAAAGGGCTCAATAACAAGAGTGTATAGCTGCCCTGACAGAGGGCATCCCTGGTGAATGCCCCTCCCTACCCAGACTGGCCTACTGAGCCCTCCCCACACCTTGACCATACATGAAGCCCCAGCATACAGCATTTGAACACAGGCCACAAAATTCTCCCCACAACCAAAACAACACATTGAACAGATATTCACGGTCCACCCTATCAAAGGCTTTCTCCTGATTATGAACATATTGTCTGTGTTTGAGCGTCCTGGTACACAGTACGTTTGGTCCTTGTGTACAATAGAGTCCAGGTGGGACTTCAGTCTGTTAACGAGGACCTTGGTAAAGACCTTATAGTCCAAACAGAGCAATGCCACAGGCCTCCAGTTCTTTAAGTCGCTCAAATCTACTTGTTTGTGCAGGAGAGTCAAAGCCTCACGTCTACAGCTTAGCGACAGCTCCCCCACCCCGACGCACTCACACAACACACATCCTGTAAAATAATTCCCCAGATCTTTTTATAAAAATCCACAGGCAGACCGTCTGAGAGACAGCAGCTGAGAGTTTGTGAAAGGCCAGGGAAATGTCTATTTGAGTTATCTGTGACAGAGAGAGTTTGGAAAGGTCTGTGAGCAGAACCTGAGAAAACCCAGGATAATAATAATAGTATGCCATTTAGCAGACGCTTTTATCCAAAGCGACTTACAGTCATGTGCTTACATTTTTACATATGGGTGGTCCCGGGGATCGAACCCACTACCCTGGCATTACAAGCGCCATGCTCTACCAATTGAGCTACAGAGGACCACAAAGTTCTGCCCTCTATAAATCAGAGTACAACTCCACAGCCTCAT
Source organism: Coregonus lavaretus (assembly GCF_964263955.1). Lineage (NCBI taxonomy): Eukaryota > Metazoa > Chordata > Actinopteri > Salmoniformes > Salmonidae > Coregonus > Coregonus lavaretus. Next base: position 156,778 of record NW_028162049.1, read on the forward strand.
CTCCTCACAACAGAAGTTACCCACCCATCAGGCTCCCTCATCTCCCCACAACAGAAGTTACCCACCCATCAGGCTCCCTCATCTCCCCCACAACAGAAGTTACCCACCCATCAGGCTCCCTCATCTCCCCACAACAGAAGTTACCCACCCATCAGGCTCCCTCATCTCCCCCACAACAGAAGTTACCCACCCATCAGGCTCCCTCATCTCCCCCACAACAGAAGTTACCCACCCATCAGGCTCCCTCATCTCACCCACAACAGAAGTTACCCACCCATCAGGCTCCCTCATCTCCCCCACAACAGAAGTTACCCACCCATCAGGCTCCCTCCTCTCCCCACAACAGAAGTTACCCACCCATCAGGCTCCCTCATCTCCCCCACAACAGAAGTTACCCACCCATCAGGCTCCCTCCTCTCCCCACAACAGAAGTTACCCACCCATCAGGCTCCCTCATCTCCCCACAACAGAAGTTACCCACCCATCAGACAAACGTAAAACAAGGGATTTTCTTGGTTTCCCCACTCTGTTTTTCCAACCCCTCTGGTGAAACAGAGAACTGAGCCCTGTACTATAATATAATATAATGTGCCATTTTGCAGACGCTTTTATCCAAAGCGACTTACAGTCATGCGTGCATATATATATTATTTGTGTATGGGTGGTCCTGGGGATCGAATCCACTACCCTGGCGTTACAAGCGCCGTGCTCTACCAGCTGAGCTACAGAGGACCAGGTGCAGACACATTTATGAAAGCAAAGACAAGGTCATTATTTGGGCTCTAAACACTAACAACATACCCTTACACACCTATTTTGCTACCCCTGCACTAAGATTTCTGCCATGGCATTTAAATGTTTTTGGTTTACATATTCCCCCAGTCTTTGCCGCCGTTCATGTTAAGGAAGTCTAACCGTGAAATCTCCATAAGAGGTGGGAGGGAAATCACCACAATCAGAAACCAGTAGAGAAGCCCATAAAGCCGCCATGCCAGAAAAAAACATCCATTTAAGCAGATTCTGAAGACATGCCCTTAAGAACCCATGACCCATTTTCTCAGCCTATACCGCTTCCTGGGTGAGAGGACACTAAACCCCTCATTCTTCATCACGTGTTGTACTGACCTTACAAACCTTCCAGGATCAATCAAATAAGACTCCAGCAGAACCTTCTTTTTCCCCTTTAGTCTCCATCAGGAACCTAGAAAGTTATCTCACCGTATATACTGGGCCCTCAGCCTGACTGGCTGTCAGCTCTGGATCCAATGAGCTGTCTGAAAACGAGATGCCTTGTCCTCCGCTCCCGCAGACTCACCTCCCCCCTCTTCCTCCTCCTCCATTGGCACTGTACCGTCCTCCTCCTCCCCAGTGTCTTCCCCCTTGCACTTCCCCCCTGATCAGTGCCTCTTCCCCAATGACAGGCAATATTTCCTGGGATGAGCCCACCAAGCCTTCGCCCACCGGAGTCTCTGTTACTACAGAAACCTGCCTAAGCTCATGTAGCCCAGCTGCAACCCTCCCCACCACCGCTTTCTCCACGGCCTGCGCATCACCACTTGGCCATGCACTACTACCGTGTAGCTCAGTTGGTAGAGCATGGCGCTTGCAACACCAGGGTTGTGGGTTCGTTTCCCATGGGGGGACAGTATGAAAATGTATGCACTCACTAACTGTAAGTCGCTCTGGATAAGAGCATCTGCTAAATGACTAAAATATAAAAAATGTACTCTCCTCCCTCCTGGTACGCCTGCCATTTTTTTGCAATTCTGAGTAATCACTATTTTAGTACGGATTAGTAAGGAAAAACACTTTATTCAGTACTACTGCAGTTGCTTAATAATTCCAATAGATGGCAGCATAAGACCATGAATGACATTTCAGAAGATTAGTTTAGTTCTCTCCCTGGATACACCACCACTCCCCCTCACAGGAAAACTCCTCCTGCCTCAGCTTTTTACTGTCCCTTTCCACACTGCTAACGCAAGAGGAAGGACTGAAAACACATTACTGTGAAGTAATATAATGAGGATTCATGTTTATTATTACCTGATTTTATGGTCATGTTTTGAAATTATACTTCATTACTATAATGATTATAAATATGCCTGAACATTAATTCAGTCACCTCTGGTCGACAAAAATGTATTTTCCTAGTACAGTAATTGTCGAATTCATCAACCAGCATCGAGCACTCTGCCTTCTCACGCAAGCTAGGGGCATGTTGAGGTAAATATGCTAACCGCGACGGTTGCATTATGTCATTTATTGGTGGGCTGGAAGATGCAGTGTTTTTTCTTTTCTATTCATAGGCTATTTACTCCCAATATGAGAATTTTATGTAGAAGGTTTTTATAATGCATGTTTACTAGGGTTGAGGTTAGCGTATCTGAGTAGGGATTATTTGGGTTCAATACCTGTCCTACCTATCAATCATATTGCAGCTTGTAGCCTATAACTGATGATCCCCACACTAGAAATACCGAAAACTATCTGTGCTAGCAAACCCTTTGTTCCACCCCTCCCCTGTGTAACCTTGACGTTTGTTAAGAAACAAACACTTGTCTACGAAAAGAGACATGTTTAACGGATTCCGCTTGGCACCCAGCCGAGAGCACACGAAAACCACTTGCAAATTTACCAAAACTAACCAACTACTTGCGGTCTGTTCGTACGTAATAAACGGAGGCAGATTAGCCACCACAACTCTTGTCGAAAGAGGCGAAATCTGCACCAACACACCCCTCACAAAAATCCCACTCACAACAAGACAAACCTTTTTCATTAACACAACCACCGCCTTGTTCATTCTGAATGCAGAGTGCAGATGTTCCGCTCCAACCTGTTCGCCGACCATGAGCAAAACTTCCTCCACACCTTTCTCCGGAACACACCCGAAGCGACAGCGTTTCTTCTCCACTCGGTTGAGGCCATCACGCCGCCCTAACAAACTACCCCTACTCCCCCCTCAACTCTAAACGATAAACAGTGGAAACCAATAAACAAACCCTCCACCATCAGAAAATAAATTCAGAAAATACGCAAGAGCCAAAAGAAAAAAGAATAGTAGCCCTCCTCACGAACCACAAATCTCTCACACGACCAACTTCTTCTTCTATGATATAATGGCGGTCCACAAACCAGCGTTAAAGGTGCATGCCGCCACCTACTGTGCTGGAGTGTGTGGTCAATCACGGTTTCCAACATTTCTAAATCCTCCTACCTAACTCAGTACTTCTGAGAAAATAAAGAAGAGCCCTACTAACTTCTAATTGACCCTCCCCCATCCCCAAAATCCCTTCCAACCCCCCCCCCCAACCCCGTCCAACCTCAATGACCCTACACATCAATCTTTCCCTCTCTTCAACATACTAACAACAATATAACAACACATGCTCCACCGTTTCATCGACCGTACCTTCCAGACACAAACCATTCCCATGCTTGCCAACCAGATGTAATGACGAGATCAATGTACAATGTCCTAAGCGCAATCTAGTAAACACCACATCTTCCTTCCTAATCTGACCTTTGAATCTTGGTCCATCGACCTTTCTGTAAAACTGTAAACTATTCATATAAATGCCGGCCCTTGTGCTCAGAGTACCATCTCTTCTGCCACACATCTATCAAAATGGCTCTGATCTTACATTTGGCCTCATCTCTACCCAGTGGAACATTAATATAAATTATATCTAGTTTGAAAGCTCTTTTAGCTAACTGGTCTACAATTTCATTCCCTTCCACACCCGAATGTGCTGGGACCCAGCAGAATCTCACTACTACACCCATTCTCTCAATTCTCTATAATAACATTAATACCTCCAATAGTAGGTCACTCCTATTGGATTTACCAGATGATAAACTATTCAATACAGACAGAGAATCTGAGTATACTATAATTCTAACAGGTTGTACGTCCTCCACCCACTGGAGGGCAACTATTATCACCAACAGTTCAACTGAGTATACTGACAGTTCATCTGTTAGTCTTCTACATATCTGCACATCAAATTCAGGAACGTAAAAGCCTGCTCCTGTGAGCCCACTATCTGGGTCCTTGGATCCATCTGTGAAAAGCAGTAAAAAAGCATAAAAACTTTTACCAATGTAATTGTCAACCAGTTTCACTATATCACTGACTTCTGACCAATCTTTCCTTTTCTCTACCAAGGTTAGATCAACAACAGGGTCTGGGAGTAACCATGGAGGAACATCCCCTATCACCACAGAAGGGCCAACCTCCAACTCCCTCAAACCACTCTCATCAGCAAGCTTTCCAACTGTCCAACCAAAACCACTGCCTTGTCTACTAGTATATTCCCAACAGTCATCTAGAACAGTAGCAGTGGGATGCTCAACCTCACAGCCTTTCAACCCAATAAGATAATGACCATTTTTTACGCTGTATATCCAAAGGCATCTCGCCTGCCTCCACCAGTAAGGCACATACAGATGTTGATTTAAATGCACCAGTACATATCCTTAAAGCTATATACCTGATTCTGTCTTTGCCGCTGTTCCATAAAATATACACTCATAATCAATTGTCGTCCTGATCAGAGCTCTATAAATATCCCTCAATGATTATCTGTCAGCACCCCATTCATAACCAGAGACCCACACAACCAACTACAGCAAAAGTGATGGAATGAGAGAGACAGAGACATAGTTACAACACTGTACATAGCGTAATATAACATTTCTTCTTCTTTGGAGTTTAACGGCGGTTGGTATCCAATATGTTGCATTATCGCCCCTACTGGACCATAATATAAATCCATTTTACTATGTGATACGAAATGGGAAAAGGGGAAACTATAATAATTTTAAAAAACACCCTTCCAACTAACCCTACATATTAAATACCCATTACCCCATTCCACTACTTTGACCCTATCTGCTCCTGCACCATGCCAACGGCCTGGGAGGACAGGACACCACCACTCAACACACCCTGTAACTCTTCTGAAGTCTAATCTTGTATGCCCAAATACTTCTCTGCAGCTGCCACCACAATATCTATTTTCTGGGATTTACATTCCATTACTGCGGTACAGTTGATAACCATTGCTATGAATGCTAAGAAGCTAACTTTACTAAAGCATATATCACTCGTTGGCCTATCCCTCTGTGCTGGCACAGATCTACTACTCACAGGGATCCTCTCAGGATCTCTCACCCTTGACCCATCCTCCTCTACTTCCTTCACTGCCTCAGCATACGACACCTTCTGTACTACTCTGACTCTAGCCACCTCAACCTGCCTCTCTCGCACCGGACACTTCCAATCCCCAGCAACATGGGCAACCCTCCAGTTGACACACACAACTTTATCCACCGAAACTACACAATCCTCTATCCCCTCCTGCACAATTCCCACATCTTGGAATCTCCCTCCTACAAACTGCTGCAACATGACCATAAATGTTGCACCTGAAAAAGCACAGTGGATTCGGCACAAACTTTACTCACCAGAACAATCCTTTATCCCATTCTCTTCCACACACATAAAACATCTTGGAATTTCTCTCCCACAAACTGCTGCGAAATGACCATAAACGTTGCACCTGAATTTGGCACAAAAGCTCGAATCAAGATAACTGATATATCATAACATGACTGTCTCTGTTAAAGACTCATAACTCAAAAGGACTGACTCCTCTGTTTCACCACGCTCACCACTGGGTCTGCGTCCCACCAAACGGCGGGCATCACAAACACCAGGAATCTTCAACTTTAATTGCTCCACCTCCACACTTAACGCTACCCCAGAAATCACTCCTTTCAATGGTGCCCTGTTCATAAGAGCAAAGCAAGAAACAGATCTTGACCCAAGTTGCGTGACACGGAGCGCCCACTCCCTCTGGTCAGAAGAAACACAAACAAATATCCCAAGTCAACTACAGGTTACCTTCACTGATTCAACTGCACCCAACTCTTTTCCCACCCAACATGAAACCACAAATGGATCTGCCAAAAGGTATGGATCCACTTTCTCCAACAATGTAACTCCTACTGCACCAGATTCCTCTTTATCATGTCCATTGATGCCAGGCTCTGGTTCTGAGCTCTTCACCACACCTTCTACCTCACTTAACTCTCCCTCATTCATTTCCATTTCACCTCCAGAACTCAGTCTGGCGAATGGCTCACTCTGTTTGCACTTGAATTATAACATGTGAAATGTCTCTATTCCTTTGAAACTTTTGTCAGTGTAATGTTTACTTTTAATTTCTGATTGTTTATTATCTATTTCACTTGCTTTCGCAATGTAAACATATATGTTTCCCATGCCAATAAAGCCCTTTGGATTAAATTGAGAGAGAGAGCTCCATTTTAATGTATAGGGGACTTGAGTCTTTCATGGTTACTCAAGGTTATGTGATGAGGTAACCCCTCTTGCGACTTCAAAATCAGTGTCAGCCCAATAGGCAATGTCCTCTTGGTGAAACAGTCAAGATGTTGGTTTCTCCCTCAGTAGACCCGGGTTCATATCCCACCGGTTACATTAAGCAGTCTATTCTCTGAAAGGGGACCAGACAGCCTGTTCCCAACAGTGGAGCCAGTGGGATTGGATAGGGCCCCTCTACCTCTCTCTCAAGTGAAATGGTGTGTCTCCTCTGGTCAACAATACTCACCTTGAGAGACTCCACAGCCTGTTGGAGCTCCTTCAGCTCCTTCTCTCTCTCCTGGAATCTCTGCTGGACCTTCTGCATACTCATCCCCAGCTGCCTCTGTGGAGAATCACTCTTCAATGAGCTATCAAGCTTTATTTGTCCACTAGATCAATAGTATAGTAATGGGACATAGGGCACATAGAGAGGAAGGTCTATAATCTTGAGGAAGTCACTTTCCAATATTATATTTGTTTATCTTGCTATGTGAAAGATTATAGTTTTTATGGTAGGCGTACACGTATCAAAGGGTTAAGGCTGAACTTTGGACTTATAAAAGGGCATTCAGAATGATAATAGTGTTTGACTTTAGAAAATGGTGATACATTTGGATCAAACTCAATATACTCAAGGTTTGTGTTCATATTTGTTCTGATGAGGATCAATTTCATTTGATTTCTCTCATATTCAAACAACCTTAGTTCCTACTGTATCTTTAATTCTTTGTTTATCAGACAGTCACCAACAAGTAGTTCTGGTCTTACCTGTTTCTCAGTCCTCTCTGCTGCAGCTGACACTGTTTCATGGCCTTTATGTTCATCCATTGTACACAGCATACAGATACACTGCTGATCGGTACGACAGTAAACCTCCAGCAGTTTGTCATGATGAGAGCAGATCTTCTCCTGTAGTTGTGCGGTGGCTTTGACCAGCTTGTGCTTCTTGAAAGCAGGAAATTCATAGTGAGGTTGGAGGTGAGTCTCACAGTAAGAGGCCAGACACACCAGACAGGACATGAGGGCTTTCTGCTTTCTGGTCCCAGTGCAGAAATCACACGCCACATCTCCAGGTCCAGCATAGCACAGAGCAGGAGGGGGAGCAGCCTGGAGTCCTGTCTTCTTCAGTTTCTCCACCAACTCAGCCAACATGTTATTTTTCCTCAGAGTAGGCCTTGGAGTGAAGGTCTCTCTGCACTGAGGACAGCTATAGACACCTTTCAGAACATCCTGATCCCAGCAGCCCTCAATACAGCTCCTACAGTAACTGTTTCCACAGTGGATGGTGACCGGCTCCTTCAGTAGATCCAGACAGACAGAACAACAGAACTGGTCCTGGTCGAGCAGAACTCCTTGCTGAGCCATTTGGACGGTTGTTCACTCTCACACAGACAGACGACACAGAGAGTCAGACCAGTTTCGTTTTCTCCTAAAATAGTTTGTGTGAGGGGGAGAAACTTCCTGGTTCTGCCAGAGGGGTGGGGTTAAAAGGAGGGAGGGAGGTGTTAGAGGAATGGAGGAAGAGAGAGAGGAACTGCATGCAACAGGAAGAGGGAGACAAATAGTTTTGTTCCTAGGGTACAGTCCTTAACATGGAACAAATGATATAATGAATCTTAAAATGTGAGTTGTTAAAATATATAAAGGGTAACAGTTTCTATGAAGAACATATGTATAATTATTTTAATGACCTTTATAATGTCTTATAATACACTAATGTGTTCTACTTAAGCAATAAGGCCTGAGGAGGTGTGGTATATGGCCAATATACAATACCACAGCTAAGGGATGTTTTTGGCACAACGCAATGCGGATTGAGAATTATGGAACACTTTCAAAAATCGAATACAATTTTAACACAAATATTTAGCAGATGTTATTGCAGGTGTAGCAAAATGCTTGTGTTCCTGGCTCCAACAGTGCAGTAATATCTAACAATACACAATGGACTCTTAACCAACCGTGCTATTTTGTTCGTTGTTTCGCATTGTTTGTAACTTATTTTGTACATAATGTTGCTTCTACCGTCTCTTATGACCGAAAAGAGCTTCGGGACATCAGAACAGTGATTACTCACCTTGAACTGGACTAATCATTTTTCTTTAATTAGTGGGATTTGTTCCAGACACCTGACAGGGCTCTCATCCCCGTTATTCGCAGTAGAAAGAAAAGGAGATATCGCGGAAGGAGATCGGGGTGCTTGGTAAGGAGCCGGCGACAAGTGGATAATCTGCCTTTGCCGCCGATACTATTGGCCAATTTACAATCACTTGATAATAAAGTGGACAAACTACAGGCACGAATATCCTACCAACGGGACATTATAAACTGTAATATCTTATGTTTCACCAAGTCGTGGCTGAACGAGGACATGAATAACATACAGCTGGCGGGTTATACACTGTATCGGCAGGATAGAAAAGCAGCCTCTGGTAAAACAAGGGGTGGCTGTCTATGTATATTTGTAAACAACAGCTGGTGCACGAAATCTAAGGAAGTCTCGAGGTTTTGCTCGCCTGAGGTAGAGTATCTCATGATAAGCTGTAGACCACACTATCTACCAAGAGAGTTTTCATCTATATTCTTCGTAGCTGTCTATTTACCACCACAAACCGATGCAGGCACTAAGCCAGCACTAAATTAACTGTACGACTCCAACACCATCATTAACTTTGCCGATGACACAACAGTGGTTGGCCTGATCACCGACAACGACGAGACAGCCTATAGGGAGGAGGGTCAGAGACCTGCAGTGTGGTGCCAGGACAACATCCTCTCCCTCAACATGATCAAGATGAAGGAGATTATTGTGGACTACATTACTGTGCCATTACTGTTCCAACACCACTCTGTAGTTTTACACAGTAGACTTCTCATCTGACTAGTGTGAGTTGCCAGATTAGGTACAAATTAGCCCACATAGTTAACCAGCCCTTAGAACCTTTGTATGTCCTCTTGATCTGTAGGCAGTGGCATGTTCTTGATGGCTGTCACTTTGCTCTGGTCTATCTGAATACCTTCACATGTTAGTTTTTCACCCAATAAGGTTATTTCTGTCTTTCTGAATTCCCATTTGTCTGCATTTAGCTTTAGCCCATTATCTCTGGCTAGATCAAGTGCCACTTTCAACCTGGTGTTGTGCTCTTCAAGAGTCTGAGCCCATAATAGCATATCATCAATGGACACTGTGGTGCCTGACACACTCTCAGATATCTGTTCGCTGCCTGCATTTGAGTGAGAAGGGGTTCTTCATGCCACAGTTGTAAAACTATTTTCTATATGCTGGGCACTGGCAAGGTCTGTGCTCTCCTCCTCAGCTGCTGCAGGAGCGCTGGTTCCCTGAAGTGTGCTGCTGTCCTTTGAAGTTAGCCGTTTAGCTGTAGCTCTTCCTTCGCTAACGTACTCCACTTTGCATACGGTGTCACTAAGAACACTGCTGTCCATTGGCCGTATGCGACTCTGAGTTACCTCTCTAGCTTGACACATTTGTATCGCTCTTTCTAGTGTCAATTCATTCTCACCAAATAACTTCTCTCAGCCCCTTGTCTCTCACCCCCATGACAATTCTCTCATATCAGAAAGTCTGAAATTTGACTGAAATTACACCACTGACATTTCAGATTCAAGTTCATAATAATTTATTCTGAGAGTTCAAAAAGACAGAAATTTGACTTATACCAGTTCATAATCTGCTTGCTCTTCATCCATTAGCTGAAAGCTGTTGTAGACATCAATGGTGTCCTAGACTGTGAGAAACAGTGCGACCTTCTGTGCGTCGTCTTTTCCAGCCGCTCCTATCGCCGTCAGGTAGAGGGTGAAACGCTGCTTGAACTGCTTCCATTGCTCTTCAACGTTGCCGTTCAGTTTCAGTTCTGTTGGAGGCTTTAGCTGCTCCATGTCGTTAGCCAGCTAGCACTGCAAAACGACTAGCTACATGCACTGCACGCTCCGTTAGCTCCGGCGTGGTTATTTTTACCTCAGTCTCGTTAGCCCAGTGGCTAGTTAGCTAACGTTAGTCAAGTCAGCTAGTTGACGTGAAGCCTCTTGGCGGCGTTCAGCATTTTCGACCAAAACTCGATAATGGATGAGTCAAATCGAGTTATTTCACTCCTGGTACCATGTTGTATCTTCTTGTCTAAGAAATACTAAAGAAAACAACTGTTCTTTAAAACATAAGTACTTATTTATTCAAGTTAACCGGAGCCGTACAAGTATCGTGCATTAAGCTGAGATCTCCCACTCTTTGTTTGAATGTTCAATGACGAGACAGAGGCATTGATGCGAGTAACCAGTCTTGTTCAGTATATTGCAATACATCCGGGTATCTCAAGTACACCGGTAAAACACTGGAGTTACAGTAATTAACATTTACCAACAGATGGCATCATTGTGCCATCCTCCACCCATAACATCTTCCCTTTTATAAAATAGGACAGGAACTGTCAATTCACTAACAAAACAAACCTAGTAGTAATTTCCAACATGAACAGTTTAATATATATATATTTTTTCAGTTAACCACTTAACACATTTTGATACTCTCTTCACTTTTATCTCTGTCTGTCAACAATCCCTAATGGGAAACCTACAGATTAAGTATTTTTGGTGGCTGGGACAGACGCCCGCAGCGTGAAAAGACAGGGGGCTTGTCTGTGTGCACTGCGGGCTCCCGCACAGGCGTGTCACCTGACTGTCTAAGGGGAGTATTGATGGGCGAGGGAGTGGCCGACCTGTGATCCCCTGGCTCTTCGCCCAGTGCCTCAGGCCCCATGTGACTTGCTGGGGTTCCGTCTTTTGTCATGCGACCCCTATGACCATCAGAGTTCTGAGTAGATGCTGGCTCAGCAATCCGAAGGTCAACCCTGTTACGACGGTACAGTGATCCATTCACTTCGACCAAGTAGGAACGTGGTGCCACTTTCTGTACACAGGATCCGAGTCTCCAGAGGCCCATCCGGTCCCCTGGTAGTGGCTTCATTCGCACCGTTTCACCCACACTGAGCTCAGGTAAGTCTTTTGCTGATTTGTCGTAGATGAACTTGGAGACCTGTCTTCTGTGACGTAGCTTCACCAGCACGTCTGTCACCACACATGGCTCCAGGAGAGTGCTTGCTACTGGCAGAGCTGCTTTTAAACGCCGTGCCATGAGGCGCTGGGCCGGGCTGCTAATCATAACTTCTGTCGGGGTATTGCGCCACTGCAGGATTGCTTTCCAGGCAATTTTCGGAACTCACTTCCGGAGAATTGGGGTCCATTATCTGAAATTACCATATCTGGCTGGCCATAGCGGGCAAACTGAGCCTTGCAGCGTTTGATCATTGTCTCTGCTGAGAGGTCGGGGAGGAGGTCAATCTCCCAGAAGTCTGAGTAATGATCAACTACCAGCAGAAAGTCTTTGCCACTGTGCTGGAAGAGATCTAGACTTACTATCTGCCTGGGGCGCATTGTTGCTCAATGGCATATTCATTGCAGATTGTGCATTTACTGACATAGTCTTTGATTTCACTCTGCATTCCTGGCCAATACAGTGTGTCACGTGCTTGTCTGTAACAGGCCTCACCTCCAATGTGACTTGAGTGCACGCGCGCCAACATCTCAGGGCGCAGAGACCGGGGAATAACGACTCTCTGACCCTTGAATATTACTCCGTTTTGAACACTGAGCTCTTCTTTGACTGGCCAATATTCTCTGGTGGCTAAAGCAGTTTCTTCCTTGCAGTCGTGCCAGCCCATCAGAATCACAGACCTCAATGCCTGGAGTTGCTCGTCCCTGTCTGTGTGCTCCTCTGCTCCGCGAGCCTCCTTTTATCTTTAAGGCTCATAACGTTACATGTGGCCCCTGAATCTAGCTGGCATTGCTGTGGTTTATTATTAAGTAGCAGAGTGACAAATATTTTTTTTCCTTTTGCCCTTACTGCCCCTATGCACTCGCTAGCATATACATCCTCTGTGCTGTTGTTCCCTTCATCTGTGTTTATTTCAATGGAGTGCACTTTACCTTCCTTTCTCTTGCTTTTCATGCAGGCTCTTGCGAAGTGATTGGCTGTACCACAGGATTTGCATATTTTTCCATAGGCTGGGCAGTGTTCTTTTCCTCGTCCATGAGAAATGCCACAATATCGGCATGCATTGGGGTTGTCTACTGCAGAGTTGGCTGTAGTATTAGCATTAGCTGTGGCAAAAGGGAATTTCTTTACTGGCTGCCTGAATGTAGCATTGACATTGTCCATATGTTGCCTTTCTAGCTCCATGGACCGTATCCGTATATCCGTAAGCTCTGCTGCACGGCATGTCTCCACTGCCAAGACCAGTGTCAGGTCACGTTCTCTCAGCAAACGTCTGCAGGTGCCCTCATCAGTTATGCCAAGCACTATCTTATCTCTGATCAGTTCATCTCTTAAAGCACCATAGTCACATGTAGCTGCCTTTTCCCTTAGCCTAGTGACAAAGCTGTCAATGGACTCCCCGTCCTCCTGTTTGCAACAACTGAAAACATAACGCTCGTAGATAACGTTCTTTGCTGGCTTAAAGTAAAGTTGGAGAGCATTTATTTTTATTTATTTATTATTTCACCTTTATTTAACCAGGTAAGCCAGTTGAGAACAAGTTCTCATTTACAACTGCGACCTGGCCAAGATAAAGCATAGCAGTGCGATAAAAACAACACAAAGTTACATATGGGGTAAAAAAACATAAAGTCAAAAATACAACAGAATATATATATACAGTGTGTGCAAATGTAGCAAGTTATGGAGGTAAGGCAATAAATAAGCTATAGTGCAAAATAATTACAATAGTATTAACACTGGAATGCTAGATGTGCAAGAGATTATGTGCAAATAGAGATACTGGGGTGCAAAAGAGCAAAATAAATAACAATATAGGGATGAGGTAGTTGGGTGGGCTAATTTCAGATGGGCTGTGTACAGGTGCAGTGATCGGTAAGGTGCTCTGACAACTGATGCTTAAAGTTAGTGAGGGAATTAAGAGTCTCCAGCTTTAGAGATGTTTGCAATTCGTTCCAGTCATTGGCAGCAGAGAACTGGAAGGAATGGCGGCCAAAGGAGGTGTTGGCTTTGGGAATGACCAGTGAGATATACCTGCTGGAGCGCAGACTACGGGTGGGTGCTGCTATGGTGACCAATGAGCTAAGATAAGGCGGGGATTTGCCTAGCAGTGATTTATAGATGGCCTGGAGCCAGTGGGTTTGACGACGAACATGTAGTGAGGACCAGCCAACAAGAGTGTACAGGTCACAGTGGTGGGTAGTGTATGGGGCTTTGGAGACAAAACGGATGGCACTGTGATAGACTACATCCAATTTGCTGAGTAGAGTGTTGGAGGCTATTTTGTTAATGACATTGCCAAAGTCAAGGATCGGTAGGATAGTCAGTTTTACGAGGGCATGTTTGGCAGCATGAGTGAAGGAGGCTTTTTTGCGAAATAGGAAGCCGATTCTAGATTTAACTTTGGATTGGAGATTCTTTATGTGAGTCTGGAAGGAGAGTTTACAGTCTAACCAGACACCTAGTTATTTGTAGTTGTCCACATACTCTAGGTCAGACCCGTCGAGAGTGGTGATTCTAGTCGGGTGGGCGGGTGCCAGCAGCGTTCGATTGAAAAGCATGCATTTAGTTTTACTAGTGTTTAAGAGCAGTTGGAGGCTACTGAAGGAGTGTTGTATGGCATTGAAGCTTGTTTGGAGGTTTGTTAACACAGTGTCCAATGAAGGGCCAGATGTATACAAAATGGTGTCGTCTGCGTAGAGGTGGATCTGAGAGTCACCAGCAGCAAGAGCGACATCATTGATATACACTGAGAAAAGTGTCGGCCCATGAATTGAACCCTGTGGCACTCCCATAGAGACTGCCATAGGTCCAGACAACAGGCCCTCCGATTTGACACACTGAACTCTGAGAAGTAGTTGGTGAACCAGGCGAGGCAGTCATTTGAGAAACCAAGACTATTTAGTCTGCCAATAAGAATGTGGTGGTTGACAGAGTCGAAAGCCTTGGCCAGGTCGATGAAGACGGCTGCACAGTACTGTCTATTATCAATCGCAGTTATAATATCGTTTAGGACCTTGAGCGTGGCTGAAGTGCACCCATGACCAGCTCGGAAACCGGATTGCATAGCGGAGAAGGTACGGTGGTATTCGAAATGGTCGGTGATCTGTTTGTTAACTTGGCTTTCAAATACTTCCGAAAGGCAGGGCAGGATGAATATAGGTCTGTAGCAGTTTGGATCTAGAGTGTCACCCCCTTTGAAGAGGGGGATGACCGCGGCAGCTTTCCAATCTCTGGGGATCTCAGACGTTATGAAAGAGAGGTTGGACAGACTAGTAATAGGGGTTGCGACAATTTCGGTGGCTAGTTTTAGAAAGAAAGGGTCCAGATTGTCTAGCCCAGCTGATTTGTAGGGGTCCAGATTTTTGCAGCTCTTTCAGAACATCAGCTGTCTGAATTTGTGTGAAGGAGAAGCGGGGGGGGGGCATGGGCAAGTTGCAGCAGAGGGTGCAGAGTTGGTGGCCGGGGTAGTGGTAGCCAGATGGAAAGCATGGCCAGCCGTAGCAAAATGCTTGTTGAAATTCTCGATTATTGTAGATTTATCGGTGGTGATAGTGTTTCCTAGCCTCAGTGCAGTGCAGTATTCTCCATGGACTTTACAGTGTCCCAAAACGTTTTGGAGTTAGTGCTACAGGATCCAAATTTCTGTTTGAAAAAGTTAGCCTTTGCTTTCCTGACTGCTTGTGTATATTGGTTCCTAACTTCCCTGAAAAGTTGTATATCGCGGGGGCTATTTGATGCTAATGCAGTATGCCACAGGATGTTTTTGTGCTGGTCAAGGGCAGTCAAGTCTGAGGAGAACCAGTGGCTATATCGGTTCTTAGTTCTGCATTTTTTGAATGGGGCATGTTTATTTAAGATTGAGAGGAAATTACTTTTAAGGAACAACCAGGCATCCTCTACTGACGGAATGAGATCTATATCCATCCAGGATACCTGGGCCAGGTCAATTAGGAAGGCCTGCTCGCTAAAGTGTTTTAGGGAGCGTTTGACAGTGATGAGGGGTGGTCGTTTGACCGCGGACCCGTTACGGACGCAGGCAATAAGGCAGTGATCGCTGAGATCCTGGTTGAAGACAGCTGAGGTGTATTTAGAGGGTATGTTAGTCAGGATGATATCTATGAGGGTACCCATGTTTACAGATTTAGGGTTGTACCTGGTAGGTTCGTTGATAATTTGCGTGAGATTGAGGGCATCTAGTTTGGATTGTAGGATGGCCGGGGTATTGAGCATATCCCAATTTAGGTCACCAAGCAGTACGAACTCTGAGGATAAATGGGGGGCAATCAATTCACATATGGTGTCCAGGGCACAGCTGGGGGCTGAGGGGGGTCTGTAGCAAGCAGCAACAGTGAGAGACTTATTTCTGGAAAGGTGGATTTTTAGAAGTAGCTCAAACTGTTTGGGCACAGACCTGGATAGTATGATAGAGCTCTGCAGGCTATCTCTACAGTAGATTGCAACTCCACCCCCTTTGGCAGTTCTATCTAGATGGAAAATGTTATAGTTGGGGAT
Source organism: Coregonus lavaretus (assembly GCF_964263955.1). Taxonomy (NCBI): domain Eukaryota; kingdom Metazoa; phylum Chordata; class Actinopteri; order Salmoniformes; family Salmonidae; genus Coregonus; species Coregonus lavaretus. Next base: position 172,749 of record NW_028162049.1, read on the forward strand.
GGACATTTCAGAATTTTTGGTGGCCTTCCTGAGCCAGGATTCAGACACTGCTAGAAGATCAGGGTTGACGGAGTGTGCTAATGCAGTGAATAACTCAAACTTAGGAAGTAGACTTCTGATATTTACGTGCAAGAAACCAAGACTTTTGCAATTACAGAAGTCAGCAAATGATAGCGCCTGGGGAGTAGGAGTGATACTGAGGGCTGCAGGGCCTGGGTTAGCCTCTACATCACCAGAGGAACAGAGGAGGACTAGAATAAGGATACGGCTAAAGGCTTTAAGAACTGGTCTTCTAGTGCGTTGGGTACATAGAATAAAGGGGGCAGATTTCCGGGTGTTGTAGAAAAGATTCAGGGCATTATGTACAGACAAGGATATGGAAGGATATGAGTAAAGTGGAGGTAAACCTAAGCGTTGGGTAACAATGAAAGAGATAGCATCACTGGAGGCACCAATTGAGTCGGTCTCCGCGTGTATGGGGGGTGGGACAAAGGAACTATCTCAGGCAGGTTTAGCTGGGCTGGGGGATCTACAGTGAAATAGTACAATTAGAAATAACCGAAACAACAATAAGCTAACCATGTTTGGGCTGAGGCTAAACATAAACAGGATGTAGTACCGTAAAAAGGAACAGTCCAGCAGACATCAGCTGTATAGCTGAGTAATCATAAGGTCCGGTGAACAGCAATAGGATAGTTCGGAGGCTGCTAAAGCACTAGCCAGTAAGAGGCCACGGCTAGCGTGTGCTAGCGGGCCGGGCTAGCAGATGGAATCTTCGTGGTCGACGTCGTAACCACATCAGACTATTTCGTCGGCAGACCAGTCATGTAGGATCGGCGGGGCTCTGTGTCAACACTAGGTGGTCCCGTCCGGTTGACAGAGAGGTAGATAGCCGGGAGATGGACCACAGCGTCCATTTTGTTGCAGCTAGCTGGTAGCGATGAATCCGGAGTTAAAGGTCCAGTGATTCAGTGATTCCGGCAGAAAAACTGATATGTTCTGGGTCGATAACGCGCTGTGCAGACTGGCCGAATAATAGTCCAGACTAGAGCTGGCTGGTGAGTGGTGCAGGCCACGGACAATGGTGAAAAACCGCTAACGGTAGCTGATAGCAAGTAGCTAGTTAGCTGGCTACTCCCGTCCGGTAAACCTAGAGGTAGATATGAGCCTGGATCTAGGCTAGCTCAAGGCTAACTGGTGCTTGCATCGGGGGCAGTGGTGATTAGCCAGACAGCAACATCCGTTCGGTTGCGGCTAGCTAGTTGCGATTCGGTGATTAATGTCCAGTGATTAAATTAATCCCGCAGAAAAAAAAATCCAATGTTCTGGGTGAAATACCGCTAACTGTGGCTAATAGCAAGTAGCTAGTTAGCTGGCTAGCTAGTTTCAACTGGAGATTCTAGATAAAAGGTAAGTCAATAATAGAATCCGTTCCACATTGAGTGAGGCGGGTTGCAGGAAAGTATATTTTGTAGAAGGATGAAAAGTCTGATAGGGAAATATGTACGAAAAATACAAAAATAACAGGGTATTTACAGGCTATTTACAGACACACGACAAAAACAGAACTGCACTACTATGCCATCTTGCATCTTACCTTGCTGAGATACTGTTAGGTTCAGGTTGTGTTTGTATACGTGTCGGCATTCAGCTCCCATTATAGTCCTCAAAGTGGCAGCCACTACCTCATCGTCCTTTTCCTGAAGTCCCGTTGCTAGTGCATTGTCCTCCCATTCACCTCTAAACGTATCCCAGTTTGTGCTCCAATCTCCGCTGAGCTTCATAACGGCAGGAGGGGAAATGTTCGCTGCCATGTCTAAACGGTGCTAACAACACTGAAGCTAACTAGCAAACTCAATCTAGCTAAGGACAATTCCGACAAAGTTTTACTCAACTAAGCTTTTTTTTTTGTAAACCAGAACAGGTGACTCTAATTTGCGGAAAGCATGGTTAGTTATCCGACTCTGACACCATGTTTGAATGTTCAATGACTAGGCAGAGGCATTGATGCGAGTAACCAGTCTTGTTCAGTATATTGCAATACATCCGGGTATCTCAAGTACACCGGTAAAACACTGGAGTTGCAGTAATTAACATTTACCAACAGATGGCATCATTGTGCCATCTTCCACCCATAACACTCTTCTGCGCCGGCTTCGTGTCCGATACAGTATGCCACAGAGGCAGGGTTGCCAGGTGAAGCTACATTTCTAACCCAATGACAACTCAAAACCTGTGCAAAAGGTTGAAAACTAGCCCCATTTTTTTTTCACAGCAAGAGAGGACTTGCCATAATTATACAATAAACCCTTTTTCCATAATGTTATCAAGCCAATTAAGAAGGAATATCATAGTAACTTGTAACGGCTTTAGAAGCTAAATTCAAGTTTCCTCAAAATAATAATTATTGCAAGCTATGACATAACATAATAAAGGAATTTGAATATGTGGCAAGAGAAAAGATAATTCGCCCTAATTAACATCGGCAGATCATTTTCCATCAATGGATGTTGATTTAACTCGTTTAACTGCTATGATTAAGCAATAAGGCACAATGGGGTATGGGATATGGCCATATACCACAAACCCCGGGGTGCCTTATTACTATTATAAACTGGTTACCAATCACTGATTTAAATATTAATAATATGTATATGAACTAAATATGCTTGTCAACAACAGCCAGTGTTTATTTTTTAGAATTTGTTTTACCTATAGCCTAATCTGACTACTGTTACCATCAATCTAATGCGTTCTAAAAACTGATCGGCTTTGATCATTTCCAATTTAATTAACTAAAAATGTCCATTAATAATTGCATAATAACACAAGTCTACAACAACAACAAACTGAAGTTATAGGCTACTTATTAAATAGGTTTTTCAGCTCCAGGTAGGCTACACAAGTGGCACTAATTGAGTGATATCGTCATTTCAACATATTTATTGTATCAAATGGTAGCCTATAATTGTCACGATTGTCGTAAAGGAGAGTAGACCAAGGCGCAGCGTGTGAAACGAACATTACTTTATTTAATTAAAGTATCTAAATACAAAACAAAAGAGGACTCGTGAAGTCCACGGTTACACTGACCGAATAAGGAACAAAAACCCACAAACACAAGGTGAAGACACACTGTTTAAATATGGCTCCCAATCAGAGATAACGAGCCGACAGCTGACACTCGTTACCTCCGATTGGGAGTCACTCAATACAAACATAGACATCGACAACCTAGAACACCCAACATAGAAAATGAACACATAGAATGCACACACCCTGGCTCAACATAATGAGTCCCAGAGCCAGGGTGTGACAGTACCCCCCCCTAAAGGCGCGGACTGCGACCGCGCCTCAAAAACCCCAAACAGGGGAGGGCTGGGCGGGCATACCTCCTCGGTGGCGGTTCTGGCTCCGGCCTTGACCACCACCCTACAATACACCCCCCAATGCGCCCCTGGTCCAGTCTGTCGACTCGCACCCCTGGCCTGGTGCGTGGAGGAGCAACGGGCCTTACCAGGCTGACGACTCGCACCCCTGGCTTGGTGCGTGGAAGAGAGACGGGCCGGACCGGGCTGGCGACGCGCACCGTAGGTTTGGTGCGAGTGGCAGGAACAGGCCGGGTCGGGCTGGCGACGCGCACCGTAGACTTGGTGCGGGTGGCAGGAACAGGCCGGACCGGGCTGGCGACGCGCACCGTAGGTTTGGTGCGAGTGGCAGGAACAGGCCGGGTCGGGCTGGCGACGCGCACCATAGACTTGGTGCGGGTGGCAGGAACAGGCCGGACCGGGCTGGCGACGCGCACCGTAGGTTTGGTGCGAGTGGCAGGAACAGGCCGTGGTCGGGCTGTCGACGCGCACGGTAGACTTGGTGCGGGTGGCAGGAACAGGCCGGACCGGGCTGGCGACGCGCACCGTAGGTTTGGTGCGAGTGGCAGGAACAGGCCGGGTCGGGCTGGCGACGCGCACCGTAGACTTGGTGCGGGTGGCAGGAACAGGCCGGACCGGGCTGGCGACGCGCACCGTAGGTTTGGTGCGAGTGGCAGGAACAGGCCGGGTCGGGCTGGCGACGCGCACCGTAGACTTGGTGCGAGTGGCAGGAACAGGCCGGGTCGGGCTGGCGACGCGCACCGTAGGTTTGGTGCGAGTGGCAGGAACAGGCCGGGTCGGGCTGGCGACGCGCACCGTAGACTTGGTGCGGGTGGCAGGAACAGGCCGGACCGGGCTGGCGACGCGCACCATTAACTTAGTGCGGGGAGCAGGAACGGGCCGGACCGGACTGGTGACGCACACCACTTGTTTGGTGTGAGGAGCGGGACTGGGTTTCTTCATAACCCTCCGCTCCCTCAGCTGCCTACACAGTTCCTCTTGCCGTGCCTCTACTCTCACCCTCTCCCTTATCGCCTCCAGTACCCACGTCGTCCATGCCCTGTGCCCCCCCCTAAAAATTTATTGGGGTTGCCTCTCGACCTTCCGACTTTGACCCGTTTGCCGCCGCTGCTCCTCTCTACGGCGCGCCTCCCATGTCCAGGCTGCCTGCTCCTGGACACGCTGCTTGGTCCTTTTATGGTGGGTTTTTCTGTCACGATCGTCGTAAAGGAGAGTAGACCAAGGCGCAGCGTGTGAAACGAACATGACTTTATTTAATTAAAGTATTTAAATACAAAACAAAAGACGACTCGTGAAGTCCACGGTTACACTAACCGAATAAGGAACAAAAACCCACAAACACAAGGTGAAGACACACTGTTTAAATATGGCTCCCAATCAGAGATAACGAGCCGACAGCTGACACTCGTTACCTCCGATTGGGAGTCACTCAATACAAACATAGACATCGACAACCTAGAACACCCAACATAGAAAATGAACACATAGAATGCACACACCCTGGCTCAACATAATGAGTCCCAGAGCCAGGGTGTGACAATAATGGCATATACATTAATAGGCTACTTGATGGCCAACAGAGGCAAATGTATCATTCTCCTCATTTAATGTCAGTTTCATTGAGGATTTTCCCACATAAACAGAACCACACGAGGGAGTTCCATAACTTCCATTTCAAAGTTCCACTCTGGCAGCCCCCGAGACCCAAGAACTGAGCATGCATAAAGTGCTTCACTTCATACTGTTTTCTTTAAGCAGTCAACATTAGAATGCAGTTTAAACCACCTCAGAGTCGTTTTCCAATGCTTTGTCTCCATTAATTCTTGACGTGCATCAGTTGTAGCGTATGAATATGTTTAATGGGAAAAGGGTTGGAGATAGGTGTCTCCATAATGAGAATCTAAATATCCTACCTACAACTGGTAAAAAGTTCTAACAACGTGCGTAATGCTCTCGTTCCTCTCGCTCACATGACTCAGCCAATAGCTGTTGCGCTCTCTCAATACACTCTCCTTCGGCCCTCCGCATCACTCACTGCCTGACAGTCAGCAGCAGGTCTCTCAATACACTCTCCTTCGGCCCTCCGCATCACTCACTGCCTGACAGTCAGCAGCAGGTCTCTCAACACACTCTCCTTCGGCCCTCACTTGACCTAGATTGGGGTGAGAGTGGAGGATGAGCTGAGAGAGGAGAGGAGAAGGAGAGGAAAGAAGGAGAGGAGAGCTGAATGAGCGGTGTGGTACATACCCAGTGTATTCCTGGGTCATTTTATTTTGGGAGTGGGACAGAGCTTAGACAGTGTTTTTACTCATGCTTTTTTAAAAATGGACTTCTGCTTTTTTTCATCACTGTATTTCTGTACATGTTGTTTTTTTCTTACGAGAAACAGCTTGACCTGGCATCCTTTGGGGTGTTAATATGTTGAGATAAGTGGTATTGAAAAGTCTGACAGAATATATACCCTAACCTGCGATCTGTGGAAGAGGCGATATCTAGAGTGAAATTGTCAATTGTAACCCATTCGGCTGAGGTTTTCAGCCCTCTATCAAAATATTACAAGTAATATAAGCTTAAAAAAGGGTTAATTAACATCCTTTGGGGTCTATGATGTTGATAAAAGTGGCATTAAAGAGTCTGACATGGAATATCCTGCCTAACCCTAACCTGTCATAAATGTATTTACTGCCACAATATCCTCCCTACCCCCAATTCAGTAGTGGTCTTCAGTGAGGTGCACAGCTGCATGTTTCTGTCCTCCATGACTGGGAAAGGCCCAGAAGACCCTACATACATCTCATTAGATCAGAACAGTATGGATCATCAGTGATTCATATTTTTGGTTTACATCCCAAAATATATTGTGTTCATTGTTTTCACAGCCCTTTATGTGATGAGAACAAGGACAGGTGTCCAGTGACGACCCGTCATTCTGTTTTGAGACCCACATATTTAGCTAATGAAAAAATAAACATGTTTTTTGTTTTTGGGGGGGCTTGCCAGTTTTGCATGTTATTTTGGCAATAATATGTGTCACATATCAGTTTGCAAACAATGTAAAAATGTTTTTATAATAATATGTCATTGAATTAATAAAGCTGAATACAAACATGGTCTCTTTTTTGTTTTCTTGAGTAAGGCAGCTCCAAAATGCAGGTGTTTCAGCCTAGCTCAGTGCTTTCTGTGGTGGTGGGACAAGCCAGCAGAAAATACGGAGCGTTACACCGTGATTGGCTCAGTGTTCTGTCACTCATGGGGAGACTAGTCACCGCCAAGTCTAAGGGTAGAACTAGAAAATTCAAGCCCCTTGGGTGCTCCTGTAAGTCGCTCTGGATAAGAGCGTCTGCTAAATGACTAAAATGTAAATGTAATGTAAATGTGCTGCCATAGAGTTACATTAGAAATGCCCATCCAAGAAGGCTCAAGGTCATTGGCCACAGATAAAACTATATCAAATCACGTTATATCTACAGTAGCTTTTATTGGACTGATCATGTCAACATCATACTTTCAAAATCTTAGCTAGCAGTCATCATCATGAATCAAGTCGACAATCTACTGGCAAATCCTTTTTAATCCTTGTCATATGAAGATAAATAATGAAGAGAAATTATAGATAAAACCTATCGGTGCTCATCGGCCATTGGACATAAACATTACACAACAAGTTGGAAATCGCAAATTCAACAATGAGTGGTTTAGAAGGAATCAGTGGCTAACTGCAAGCATTGCAAATCAATCATTAGCCTGATATGGACCATGGGAATTATTTGCTAGGATAATAATTGCTTGTCAATGAATTAAATGCAATACAATGGCAATCCGGGTTATATGTTAAAATCCTACGCGTGAACTGCCAACATTATTACGCATATTAATTGATATGATGGCAAATAGGATATGCATAATATTTTTAAAATAGTTATATATATACAGTGGGGGAAAAAAAGTATTTAGTCAGCCACCAATTGTGCAAGTTCTCCCACTTAAAAAGATGAGAGAGGCCTGTAATTTTCATCATAGGTACACGTCAACTATGACAGACAAAATGAGAAAAAAAATCCAGAAAATCACATTGTAGGATTTTTTATGAATTTATTTGCAAATTATGGTGGAAAATAAGTATTTGGTCAATAAAAAAAGTTTCTCAATACTTTGTTATAAACCCTTTGTTGGCAATGACACAGGTCAAACGTTTTCTGTAAGTCTTCACAAGGTTTTCACACACTGTTGCTGGTATTTTGGCCCATTCCTCCATGCAGATCTCCTCTAGAGCAGTGATGTTTTGGGAATGTCGCAGGGCAACACGGACTTTCAACTCCCTCCAAAGATTTTCTATGGGGTTGAGATCTGGAGACTGGCTAGGCCACTCCAGGACCTTGAAATGCTTCTTACGAAGCCACTCCTTCGTTGCCCGGGCGGTGTGTTTGGGATCATTGTCATTCTGAAAGACCCAGCCACGTTTCATCTTCAATGCCCTTGCTGATGGAAGGAGGTTTTCACTCAAAATCTCACGATACATGGCCCCATTCATTCTTTCCTTTACACAGATCAGTCGTCCTGGTCCCTTTGCAGAAAAACAGCCCCAAAGCATTATGTTTCCACCCCCATGCTTCACAGTAGGTATGGTGTTCTTTGGATGCAACTCAGCATTCTTTGTCCTCCAAACACGACGAGTTGAGTTTTTACCAAAAAGGTATATTTTGGTTTCATCTGACCATATGACATTCTCCCAATCCTCTTCTGGATCATCCAAATGCACTTTAGCAAACTTCAGATGGGCCTGGACATGTACTGGCTTAAGCAGGGGGACACGTCTGGCACTGCAGGATTTGAGTCCCTGGCGGCGTAGTGTGTTACTGATGGTAGGCTTTGTTACTTTGGTCCCAGCTCTCTGCAGGTCATTCACTAGGTCCCCCCGTGTGGTTCTGGGATTTTTGCTCACCGTTCTTGTGATCATTTTGACCCCACGGGGTGAGATCTTGCGTGGAGCCCCAGATCGAGGGAGATTATCAGTGGTCTTGTATGTCTTCCATTTCCTAATAATTGCTCCCACAGTTGATTTCTTCAAACCAAGCTGCTGACCTATTGCAGATTCAGTCTTCCCAGCCTGGTGCAGGTCTACAATTTTGTTTCTGGTGTCCTTTGACAGCTCTTTGGTCTTGGCCATAGTGGAGTTTGGAGTGTGACTGTTTGAGGTTGTGGACAGGTGTCTTTTATACTGATAACAAGTTCAAACAGGTGCCATTAATACAGGTAACGAGTGGAGGACAGAGGAGCCTCTTAAAGAAGAAGTTACGGGTCTGTGAGAGCCAGAAATCTTGCTTGTTTGTACGTGACCAAATACTTATTTTCCACCATATTTTGCAAATAAATTCATAAAAAATCCTACAATGTGATTTTCTGGAGAAAAAAAATCTCAATTTGTCTGTCATAGTTGACGTGTACCTATGATGACAATTACAGGCCTCTCTCATCTTTTTAAGTGGGAGAACTTGCACAATTGGTGGCTGACTAAATACTTGTTTTCCCCACTGTATATATAGAGGTGACAGCATTGGAAATGCTTTTGGCAGTTAATCTGCTTCTGTTTTGTGGGTTGCACTGTGTGCTGTTTTCGATGGATGGGTCCTGGCCTCTCGAGGCCGTAGGGATCCGGAGGTACGTGGGTGGGATGCTGATCACTGGGATGACGGCTCAACTTGGGATGGGGAGGGGCTTTAGCGGGGGAATTAGTGGAGAACAATTGAAGAGTTACTCCGTAGCAATGCAAATATCACAGTACAGCTATATGGACACTCAATATTTAATGTATTTTTTATTGGTAAATTTACAAACATATATAATGATAAATAGACTTGAAACTTGTATCTCATTATGGTGTATGGTGAAATAAGTATAGCCAGTTATAATTGTAATGTCTTAGCTGATAATAACAAAATAATAACAATATTTACATGGCTCAAAGAGAAGGAATATAATATCTATTGTATACAGGAAACTCATTCAACAATTCGAGATGAAGTTGCGTGGAAAAAAGAATGGGGGGGGGGGGGGGGGTTGATATACTTCTCCCATGGGCAAAGGGGTGATGATATTAATTAATAGTAATTTCGATCCGAATGTGCAAATTGTCCAAATAGATACGCAAGGTAGATGGATTATTTTAAATATGTTATTGGACCATAAACAGATATGGCTCATTAACCTTTACGGACCAAATAATGATGATCCACAATTCTTTGACAATATATTTAATAAATGATTAACCCTGCAAGCAATTCAAGACAATATTATTATGGTGGGTGATTATAATTCTGTTTTAAATAGCTCAATGGACCGTAAAGGAAATCACACCACAAACAATCACCCACATAATCTTAAGGAAATCGTGAACGTCATGGATACATTAGAACTAGTAGATATATGGAGGCTTAAATATCCTGATCTAGTGAGATATTCATGGAGGAGACTCAATCAAGCTAGTCGTCTTGACTTCTTTCTTATGTCATTCTCGTTGGCACCAAAAGTAAAAAAAAAGTGTTGATAGGGGACAGAATGCGGTCGGACCATCATATAATAGGCATATACATTACTCTTACTGAATTTTCACGTGGGCGAGGATATTGGAAATTTAATCGAAGCCTATTGGATGATAATTTATTTATAATTAGAACAAAATAATTTATAACTGATTTTTTCCAACATAACATAGGTACAGTGAATCCCCTTATTGTATGGGACACCTTTAAATGTGCCTTTAGAGGCCATGCAATTCAATACTCATCTCGAAAACAAAAGCAATTTAGGTCAAAAGAGTTTATACTAACAAAGGAAATAGAAAGTCTAACAGAACAGATAGATGGCAATAAAAACTGTAACATAGAGGCTCAGAATAAATTAGAGGAAAATCAAAAAGAAATGGAGAAGGTGTAATATATTATAAAAATAAAGCAAACTGGATGGAATATGGGGAAAAATGCACAAAATTCTTTTTTAATCTTCAACATAGGAATGCTACCAAAAATAACTTAATGAAACTGGTTACAATTGACGGAGTAACCCATAATTCACCAAATTATATTTTGAAGGAAGAAACAAAGTACTTTAAGCATATGTTTTCTTTTCAGTCGCCTCCATCTCCTCTAACTGAAGCTAATTGTAGAGATTTTTTTTCTATTGATAATGTCAAATTAACAGCCACACAGAAAGACTAATGTGAAGGTGAAATTACAGAGGAGGAACTTCTGGGTGCAATTAAAGACTTTAAGTCTGGGAAAACTCCAGGGTTGGATGGCATACCAGTCGAGGTATACCAAACCTTTTTTGATATACTAAGAGGACCGTTATTAGCATGTTTTAACCACTCCTATGTAAATGGTAGATTATCTGACACTCAAGAAGAAGGTCTGATCTCATTAATACTGAAACAGGATACAAGTGGAAAATATAAAGATCCAGTCCATTTACAAAATTGGAGGCCCCTTACACTTTAGTGTTGTGATGCAAAAATTCTAGCAAAATGTATAGCGCATAGAATTAAAAAGGTATTGTTGGATATTATTAGTTCTAATCAGACAGGTTTTTTACATGGACGATACATTGGAGATAATATAAGGCAAGTATTGGAAACAATAGAACACTATGGAAAATATGGGGAACCAGTCCTGCTTTTCACAGCAGACTTCGAAAAAGGCATTTGATAAAGTTCGACTAGGGTTTATATATAAATGCCTGGAGCATTTCAATTTTGGAGAATCTCTTATAAAATGGGTCAAAATCATGTATAGTAACCCTAGGTGTAAAATAGTAAATAATGGCTATTTCTCAGAAAGTTTAAAACTGTCAAGAGGAGTGAAACAAGGTTGTCCACTATCGGCATATCTATTTATTGTGGCCATCGAGATGTTAGCTATTAAAATCAAATCCAATAATAATATCAGAGGATTAGAAATCCAGGGCTTAAAAACAAAGGTGTCATTGTACGCTGATGATTCATGTTTTCTTTTAAATCCACAACTAGAATCCCTCCACAGCCTCATAGAGGATATAGATCTACATTTTCTAACCTCTCTGGATTACAACCAAATTATGACAAATCTACTATATTACGTATTGGATCACTAAAAAATAAAATGTTTACATTACCATGTAGTTTACCAATAAAATGGTCTGATGGTGATGTGGATATACTCGGAATACATATCCCAAAGGAAAGAAATGATCTCACTTCAATACATTTTAATAGAAAGTTAGCAAAAATAGATATGATCTTACTACCATGGAAAGGAAAATACCTGTCAATTTGTGGAAAAATCACCCTGATTAACTCTTTAGAATTATCCCAGTTTACCTATTTGCTTATGGTCTTGCCTACGCCTAGCGAAAAGTTTTTTAAATTATATGAGAAAAAAATATTCGATTTTATTTGGATTTAAAATTAAAAGGGCATATTTATATAATGAATATGAATTTGGAGGACATAAATTATTAAATATTAAAGCATTAGACCTATCACTAAAAGCTTCAGTCATACAAAAGTTATACTTAAATCCGAATTGGTTCTCAAGCAAATTAGTAAGATTGTCTCACCCAATGTTCAAGAAAGGCCTTTTTCCCTTTATTCAGATTACAACAACTCATTTGCAGTTATTTGAAAATAAAAGAATCTCCCAAATATCACTATTTCTAAAACAAGCCATAGAAAGTTGGTTGCAATTTCAATTTAATCATCCAGAAACGACAGAACAAATAATGCAACAAATATTGTGGTTAAATTTAAATATACTAATTGACAAAAAACCTTTATTTTTTGACAGAATGTTTAAAAAATGTTTAATCTTCGTACATGATATCATCGGTAGGACTGGTGAAGTTATGTCGCACATGCAGCTAACAAAAACATATGGAAATGTCTGCTCTACCCAAAATTACAACCAAATAATTGCAGCCTTACAGCAAAAGTGGAAGAGGAAAGTGGAAGGGGGAGAAAGTAAGGAACTTGTCTGTCGGCCTTGCATTAAAGAACATAATTGGTTAAGGAAAACTGTGATAAATAAAAAAGTATATCAGTTTCACTTAAGGACCAAAGGATTGACAGTCGTCCCATATAGATTGCAAAATAGTTGGGAAGAGATTTTTGACGTACCGATCCCATTGCTTAGTGTTTATGAACTGACACGCAAAACGACACCGGATTCAAAAATTAGAATCTTTCAATATAAATTATTATATACAATTCTTGCTACCAATATAATGTTATTTATATGGGGGATACAATCTTCCCAGCTCTGCAGATTTTGCTGTGAAGAGACAGAATCATTAGATCATTTGTTTTGGTTCTGTCCATTTGTAGCTTGTTTTTGGACACAGGTCCAGGAATGGCTAAAGGATTGCAATATTTACCTGGAGCTAACCTTGCAGATAGCATTACTGGGTGATCTGAAAATACATAGTCAATCGATCAATATTATAATAATACTTTTAGCAAAAATGTTTATTTTTAATTCACAATCTGTAGAAGCAATGAGAATAGAAAGATTCAGAACTTTTGTAAAACATCACAGTACGGTTGAAATATATATGGCAAATAGAAATCCTATATGGATGGTGTTAAGAGATAGATGGGAGGTATTGAATAGAGTTGAAGGATGGGACTAATATCAAATAACAACAAATAATAACAAAGATAGCTAATAATGTACGCATACTGTGTCCATAATAAGTATATAGATTGTATGTTGGGAGCTTTTGGGAAAGAGCACAGTTAGAAAGATATGGCAAATAGAAGCAAACCGGATGGACATCATGAAAATGATCGGAGAGGTTGAGAGTAGAAGAAGTTCAGGAGCAAAAAAAATAAAATAAAAAAATATATAATATAATTATTGTAAAATTAACTGTGTCCATAAGGTGTAGATAGTAAGTATAGACCGGAAGTAGAGGCCTGGGCATTGTTGTTCACTAATTTACTCCAAGTAGTGAAAGGATGGCGGGGTTGAAAAGTAATAAAGGGGAGTATATATATAAAAAACATGGGGGATTGGAAGTGATGCAGACAATTACATTGATAGAAGATACAATCTATCTGCAATATTAAGCTGATCCATCCCCCCCCCCCAAAAAAATAAAAAAATAAAATCGGACTTTAGTGAGTTCAAGTCAACTGGGAACTCGGGAAAAACGAGCTACGACTGGGAAAATACGCTTTCAACTTTCATCAAACTCGGAATTGTAAATCGGGAACTCTGGCATCTTTCTAGAGCTACGACCTGAAGATCACTGTCGTCATCATGATTCAACCTTTTTTTCTTTGAGTTCCCAGTTGTCTTGAAAGCACCATAAATCCAGAGAATGCCAGACTTTGATGACAAAGTATGATGACAACATTTGCCCACGAAGGACCGCCACGCCACCTTCCTGTTCAAGTGAGCACAGCACAACAAGGTGAGTCCAAACATGTCTTGTATGGTGCTGCATAAATTATTTAATATGCCAGGGAGATGTATGTTGTGTAGTAAGCTGTTAGTAGCCCATGTGCCTCACCCTAATAATTTGGTATATTTTCACCTCTTAATTTCGCCTACTGTTCTGACTTGGTGGTGCACATATAGCCTTTAACCTGTTTTAGAGAAATGTAATCATCGAATATTGTAAGAGCTTTTCATTGTCTGCTTATATGCCCCCTTTATTTATCCTACGCTTCTGACTTGGTGTACAGGGAAAACACTGTAAGAACGGCCCATGTTCTGAATTCTGTCGCTGTACATTTCAAAAGTGCTGAATAAATAGTTATATTGACTACCTCCGTCCTAGATCGCTCATTAATGTCTTAATCGAAATTACGGATTGCCTCTTATCCGCTTGTCGTCCCCTTATGCCAGGGGTGTCAAACTCATTTTAGCTCAGGGGCCACTTGGAGGAAAATCTATTCCCAAGTGGGCCGGACCGGAAAAATCATGGTATATATAACTTAAAAACAACAACTTCAGATTGTTTTCTTTGTTTTAATACGATCAACATACAACATAAAGCTGGAGCCTGAGGACAGTGTGTCCAAAATAGTACAAGCACAACATCACTATTAATCATAAAACACCTCAAGTTTATTTGAAAATTCTAATGAAAAAGAACACACAAACACACAATGCCTCAGTGATTAACATAACTGTTTCACAGATCACAGAACTATATCAGGGTGTCATTTCTCAGGCAGAAATGTAGATAAAAATAATGAAATCCTGTTCCCCAAACAAGTGCAATAACCACAGAGTCAAGAATAGGTTAAATATACAAATAAAATAAAATCAATTAAAAACAATAGCACATCAACATAAAAACATATAAACATAAATCTGAAAGCGTTGCTCAAACTGCCGTAACAGTCCCGTTATTTTATCTTTGAACCGCTTCATGTCTGCCACATGTTGGGTCGCGCACACATTTTTCAGACAGGGGAAGTGAGCTGCATCACCAACGGCAAGTTGCGTCTCCCACAATGACAGCTTCAACTTGAAAGAACGTTTGCTGTCATAATACTGCGTGACAACTTTGTTGCGCCCTTGCAGCTGTTTGTTCAAGTTATTCAGGTGCTCTGTAACATCCACCATAAATGCAAGGTCCTGCATCCATTCTGCGGAATGAAATTCTAACACTGGTTTGCCCTTTTCTTCCATAAACTGTTCAATTTCTTCTCGTAAATCAAAGAAACGCCTCAGCACAGCACCTCGGCTTAACCATCTTACCTCAGTGTGGTATGGCAGGCCATAGATGTGGTCTTTCTCTCTGAGAAGGCTGTCAAACTGACGGTGATTCAGGCTTCTGGATCGGATGAAATTAACAGTTTGGATGACCACCTTCATGACGTTATCCATCTTTAATGACTTGCAACACAAATCCTCCTGGTGCAAAATACAGTGAAAAGTCAAAAAATCACGTCCTCCATTTGCAGATTGCACTTTCTCTCTGAACTTTGTCACAACGCCTGCTTTTTTCCCGATCATTGAGGGCGCACCATCTGTAGCCAGGCTGACAGCGCGGGACCAGTCCACTCCGACCCTGTCCAGCGCGCCGACGAGTGCGGTGAAAATATCAGCTGCTGTCGTTGTATCTGTCATCGGCACCAACTCCACGAACTCCTCGATGACGGTCAATGTGTCATCAACTCCGCGGATGAAAATGGCCAGTTGTGCAACATCTGTAATGTCCGTGCTTTCATCAATTGCAACCGAAAACGCAATAAATGACTTTACTTTTTGCTTCAACTGGCTGTCCAAATCCACTGAAAGATCGGAAATCCTGTCTGCAACTGTGTTTCTTGTCAGGCTGATATTTGCAATGAGGTAGCTAGCTTTCACTGCAGCGTCACTGATGTCTCGGCTGTGAGTAAACCCGCCAACAGTTCATTCACCTTCTCTCATCTCCGCTGTCCTTGAAAGTTGTCATATTTGTCGGCATGAAGACTCACATAGTGGCGATGAAGGTTATATTCTTTCAGCACTGCAACATGCTCTGAACACACCAAACATACAGCTTTCCCATTCAATTCCGTGAATAAATAGGATGACAATTTTTCTTGGAACACTTTGCGTCCACTTTTCTCTTTTTTGACAGAGACATATTGGGGCAAAGACGGTGCCAAAGCACATAATGTTAAAAGTAGTAGCCGTAATAAATATCGCGGGCAAAACAAAGTAGCTCATTGGCTGCACTTGCTTAACCTACTTGCTCTGCCCCGGTATAAACAGTTTGCTTGCTTAACACAATTGCTATTGCGCCATCCAGTGGACGCAATTGGAACAGCAGTTTATTTAATTGAAAAATTGCAGCGCATTTTTATACTTTACCAATTATTATTATTATTATTATTATTTTTTTTTAAATCATCTCGCGGGCCGGATTAAACCCGTTTGTGGGCCTGATCCGGCCCGCGGGCCGGACGTTTGACACCCCTGCCTTATGCCATAGCTTGTACATCTCAATTGTTAGTAGAAACCACATTTGTGTAAGCAAGTCAGCCATATCAGCTATATTTTTTTTAAAGGCAGTAAATGAGGCTGAAGGAACTGTTTCGCTGCCAGACAAGGCTCCACTGATAGCCAGGTGTAGCAGTGGTAAGGTATTGAGACTGCTGTTGGGACTGCTGTTGGGACTGCTGTTGGGACTGCTGTTGGGAAAGGCTCTATCAGTTTGTGGGCACCGTTTGTCAGCGTTATAGTGCAATTGATGTATTGTTTAGTGTTGTGTTGTGTAGTGGCTTTGCTGGCATGCATCCCACTTTTTTATTTATTTGCCCCACCAAGATTTACATGCTAAAATCGCCACTGCAGGTGTCACATGATGGATTAAACATGTTTGGAGAATTTGACATAGTGGTTCCCAACTTGACTTCTTTGACACATGCTATACATCATGAGAAAAATGCAGTTTAAAGACATTCACCTTTGGATAAAAGTGTCCTACATCAGTCTACAAGGTTTTCATTGTAATCCATTAGGGAGTCACATGATAACTGTGACCCTATGAATAAACCTGCTATTCAACATGTTTGGCTTGCAGTATGTTTGGCTTAGAGTCTTGCATAGGCAGTTATCTGGCTGCTGTGGTGATGGTAGTAATACTGGAGGATGTCCTGGGTAAACCCCAGGATGTAGACCACAGTTATCTAGCTGCTGTGGTGATGGTAGTAATACTGGAGGATGTCCTGGGTAAACCCCAGGATGTAGACCACAGTTATCTAGCTGCTGTGGTGATGGTAGTAATACTGGAGGATGTCCTGGGTAAACCCCAGGATGTAGACCACAGTTATCTGGCTGCTGTGGTGATGGTAGTAATACTGGAGGATGTCCTGGGTAAACCCCAGGATGTAGACCACAGTTATCTGGCTGCTGTGGTGATGGTAGTAATACTGGAGGATGTCCTGGGTAAACCCCCAGGATGTAGACCACAGTTATCTAGCTGCTGTGGTGATGGTAGTAATACTGGAGGATGTCCTGGGTAAACCCCAGGATGTAGACCACAGTTATCTGGCTGCTGTGGTGATGGTAGTAATACTGGAGGATGTCCTGGGTAAACCCCAGGATGTAGACCACAGCATATAGAGTTAGTATTTTGTCAGGCCTTATCTATTCAGATTCACCAATGTCCCCCTTTCTGAGAATATGAAAACACCAACAAAAGGTTGAACCTCACCAAGCAGTCGGTCTATGAAGGAACAATATGTTTCTCTCATGATATTTTGACTATCTGGGAGGGATTCAACAGTCTTAGTCAAGGGTTTCATAAAATGTGTTTTTATTTAATCAGGTACTTTTTCATATAGTACATTAACTGTTCACACACACACACACACACACACACACACACACACACACACACACACACAGACACACAGATACTTGTTAATATGATTTATGATGTCAATCAGTTTATAACATGATTTATGGGAACCCACCTTTTCCATGGTCCTATCAATGAAATGTAATGTTTTATGTAGAAGACACATCTGACTTCAGATTGGTTCATAGGATCATACTGAAGTAACATGTCTGTAAACACATGAGTTGATAGAATTCTCCTCACTCCTACTCTTGAGGAGGGCTGGATGGAGGGCAACTTCAACCTGAAAACAAACACATATTGTCCACATACCCTCTCAGGTTGTACATCGCATTTAACACAACAGTTGTTTGGAACAAAATATTTACCAAACCGTTGTGTCAAATGCTTTGTATATCAGTGGTACAACCTGAGTCTGTATGGGGCCATTAAGGGGAAAATGACACTGAGTTTACAAGCTGGAATTTCAATCAAATTGAGATGTATAAAGTCACACATGATACAGCAGCTATGCATCAGCACACTGAACCCTCAACCTCTGACCCCTGATTGAGAGAAGAACCCAACAATCTGCCTCCAGTTTGACCATCATCTCCTCCAGTCTGACAACAGGAACTTCCTACCACAACCAATCTTTTTTTTTTTTTTCCTATCACAACCTCTGAAATAAAAACACGCCCCTCACACAAACTCAGACCCGTCAGAGCAAGAACTGAATGATGTCAAAGATCATCCATCCCCTACATGATTCAATTACTGAACGATGTCAAAGATCATCCATCCCCTACATGACTCAATTACTGAACGATGTCAAAGATCATCCATCCCCTACATGACTCAATTACTGAATGATGTCAAAGATCATTGTATTATATTATATGATAATATATTATATCCATAGGCTACACTCAGTATAGTGTTAATGATGACTTTCAGCTAATTATATTCAGTTTGGTGCCTAGTGAATACGACTCAGGTCTCTATGGAAACATCAATGTAAATTCACCTTAGGTTTTTACTCCTCACTTTCCCTTTCAGGTCTATAGGGTTTTGCTGCCCCCTGCTGGAGACTGGAGCACAAGGCAGTACCTGGCTTTCTTTGGGCAGCTGGAGGATGAGGCCCTCCTCACCTGTTGTGACGGGTCCAACAAATATCCCCTGGTGAAGGCAGGGTCCTATCTCATCCAACGCTTCAATGACTCTTATGGGAGGCAGTGAGCATTTCCCATGTTAAGCTATGGAATTAATTGTACAGCATTGGATTGGTGTTGGCAGGGTAGAGGGAGTTTACATATACCAGTCATTTCCTTTTAAATCCATGAAGGGAAGTGGACAGGTTCAAACTTAGAAAGGAGATAATAGTTCCACACCCCATGTGTCCTGATAACTACAGGAATGAAACAATATTGAGGTTGTCTGCTTTCTATACAGTTTGATGAGAGAGAGAGAGAGAGAGAGAGAGAGAGAGAGAGAGAGAGAGAGAGAGAGAGAGAGAGAGAGAGAGAGAGAGAGAGAGAGAGAGAGAGAGAGAGAGAGAGAGAGAGAGAGAGAGAGAGGACATCAGGTAAAGTTCTGGAGATGAGGGAATATGTGTGCAGAAAGAAACCCTCAAGTATGGTTGACCACAGTTAGGCCCAGTATGGACTATCAATACAAGTAAACATTTAGAATGTGACCCAGTTCAATGGGTCTTAACAGAACTGGGGGATGTCAGCCATGAAGTTGTCTAAACACAACTGGAATATAATTTGTTTGTGATTCATTGTTAATGGATTTTCAATTAGGAACACAGGGGGAAAGCCTAACACAACAACACACATAACACACAACCAATAAAATCAAAGGGGGAGGAAACCACTAAACATTACCATATTGTCATTTTCTAATGACAGGGAGAAAACATGTAAAATCTAGAAGACTACTTTAGATCTGGTCAGAAGTAGCCTAGTGCACTACGTAGGGAACAGGGTGTCATTTGGGCCAGAGTCAGTAACTCCCCTGGGTATGAATTCTCTCTCTATCTTATCTGTCTTCTATATTATGTTCTCCTCTCCTCCTCTCTTCTCTCCTCTATTCACTCTATTCTATCATCCACACCACATGCCAGCTTCAACACAATCCATTTACAAGTTAAAGACACACCTTGGAATAAATAGCAAAGGAAAACTACTACTAGATGTATTTTTTATTTCCCATCAGAATGAATCATATTTAATAACTGAACAGTAGCAGACCTAACTTAATCTGTTCCTGACTCTAGATAGTGGATTAAAAAGACCATCAATCTCCAATGATATTAAAGTACAATTCTGAACATTACTGATATACTGAGTGGCAAGTCAAGATATCTGCTGTTTTTATTGTTTGGTGAATAGCTCCACCTGCTGGACAGGTTTAATGTTGCTTGACTGAGCAGTACGGGAGAATAAAAGATGCCAAATTTAGGGTCGGTTTCCCGGACATCTCCATGGAACATGCTTTTTAGTCTAGGACTAGGCTTCATCTGTGTCCGGGAAACCGGCCCATATAGTTCAATTAGCAAGTAAGTAACACTACCTGTTCCATGATACGGAGGAAAATGACATTGAGACAGAGAACCAATTGAGAAAACATTTCAATGGTTCTGAATGACAACCAACATACATTAACAGCATACATCATTATTAATGTAAATGTATAAGATTAAAATGTTGCACTTACAAATAATATGAATGCATTGAATTGTAATTCATAACATCTTCTGAAGATCAAATCAATCAAATCATTGTACATAAAAACAGAGCAGAATGAATCATCACATCTGGGGATCATCACCACCAGCATGACTAGTATCTATGTGGACCCTACTACAGTTTAACCAGCTCAGCTATAGACTACACCAGCATGACTAGTATCTATGTGGACCCTACTACAGTTTAACCAGCTCAGCTATAGACTACACCAGCATGACTAGTATCTATGTGGACCCTACTACAGTTTAACCAGCTCAGCTATAGACTACACCAGCATGACTAGTATCTATGTGGACCCTACTACAGTTTAACCAGCTCAGCTATAGACTACACCAGCATGACTAGTATCTATGTGGACCCTAATACAGTTTAACCAGCTCAGCAGACCCAGAGAGCCAAAACCCAGCAGCAACAGAGAGAAAACGATCTAAACGAAACCCAGGATAGAGGGGCTGAGTGAATGTGGTCTGGACTCTGTGGAGGAGGGTCATTGTGTCAGAGACACTGTAGAAGGACAGAGTACCTGCCCTGTGATCCAGGTACACCTACTCTGGAGGACTGAGGGCCTGATACTTTAGTCCCAACATTATTGTGTCTGAACCAATAACTACCTCTACGACACTGTAAACTCCAGGACTTGTTATTGTCTCCAAATGCACCATCTGTCTTTGTTCTGCTGATGTCTTTATATGAGACTGCTGTAACAACAAACCCCCCACTCCACTCCACCTCCCAGTAACAGCGTCCAGACAGACCCTCTCTACACAGAACCTGACAATAGTTGGTGAATCTGTCTGGATGATCAAGATATGGTTGTTCTTGGTCTGTATCGGTCACCTTTATGTTCCCTTTAGACAGAGAGAGGAGTGTGCCTGCTGTGTTTGGGTCCAGTGTGAGCTGACAGGAATCTGGGAGAAGAGCAGAGCAGAGACCAATGAGGGGAGTTAGAACAATAAGTTAAGTCAGATACTGTATCTACCCTGTCTTTGATTAGAGCAGAGCAGAGATCAAATCAGAGAAATATGAGGAGTCAGATAGATACCCAGTCTTTGATTAGATCTACTATTGCTATATATTTCTAGAGGGATTGTTAGGAGTGTCAGTAAAAATAGACTGTTAGTTACTTCAGAATAAAGAGACTCACATTGTAAGAACTGTTCTCTGGTCTTGGGCTCTGGAGGCAGTACAACATCCACTATATTCACTACAGACACACAAACACATTCACAGAGAGAGGGAATGTTATCATCACACCATATTCCACATGTATATGACTAGTAGGGAACTTTCAATGGTCTAAAGTTGATGTTCTTATTATTTTCAACACACCTGTAGTGGAGATCTTGGTCCATTCTCCTTTAAGGACGTCTTCTAGTTTCTCTCTCAGTTCAGACACAGTCTTACTCACATCTCCAAAGTACTGAAGAGGACGGACAACGATGCTGGGTAAATCTGAAGATACACTGGTACTGGAGAGAGACTGATAACTCTGGAGACAGAGAGAGGGAGAGAGAGAGAGTGTGCAGAACCAAATTATTGAGAGTTTTAATTTCATATCACATGTATCAAGGCAGTTGAGTTACCTGGAGGAAATGGATGTTATCCTCTGTGTGTGAGAGCTGCTCCAGCTCAGTGCTTCTCTTCCTCAGCTCAGCTATCTCCTGCTCCAGTTGCTCCAGGAGTCCTTCAGCTTGACTCACTTGAGCCTTCTCTTGGGCTCTGATCAGCTCCTTCACCTCAGAGCGCCTTCTCTCAATGGAGCGGATCAGCTCGGTAAAGATCTTATCACTGTCCTCCACTGCTGCCTGTGCAGAGCGCTGTTAAGAGAGAGAGAGAGAGAGACTTGTCTTACTTGAATGAGCCATCCTCATTACACTAACACCCCCACCCCTAAAAGCACATTGCGTGCCACCACAACCTCCACACAATCACATTATCCAGTACCCAACACCACAGTACAATACACCAACCAGCACCACATTCCAACCGTCCATCCAACCCCTCCTCTCCAGCCGTACAGACAGCCCCCCTGAGCCCCCATACCTCCTGAAACATCTCCACACTGTTGATCATTTTGTACAACTCAAACTCAACCCTAAGGCGTCAACAGTAATGGTATTACCCTGGCAACACAGAAAAAACATGATGAACAGTCTGTCATTGCAGAAAACGGACACCCCTCCCCAACTCCCAGGTCAACCCGAGCCAACCAGCTATTGGTGTCCAGGGCTCCATGTAATACCCTCCACTGGACGACCCCTGACCTTTCCAGCACTGGGAGCTTATAGAGCCCCTCCACCTATACCCTGCCATGCTCTCAGCCCCCACAACCCACTGCTACTGATGCCCCTTCACTCCCACTAAGCTCAGAGTGTTAAAAGTCAGTAAGTCCTCCGGACTCTCCTGCCAGTCCCCAGTCTCTGCTGTCACTTGCAGTGGTGGAAACGGTGGTGGCCCCTCCTCAGTCTGCTCCAGCCCTAAGTACTGCAGCATAGAAATCAGAGACCCCTGCTGTATTGAGTCTCTCCGGCCGCATGATGAGGAGCCGCTGATCCAGCCCCAAACCACCAGCCCTCCTCAACAGAGCACATGCTGGTTCCCTCCAGCCCACCTCCGTACGGTACAGTAGCCACTGTGCTGCTGAGTCAGAACGCTGCCACCCTGACACGAAAAAATTCACTAACTTGCGCTGCAGGTCCACAAGCAGACCACCGGGGGTGTTGAGAATGGCCAATATAAGCCATAGAGAGGATGCCACCAAGTTGTTGATGATCAGCACCGTTCCTCTGTATAACACTTGGGAGATGAGCCACCTCCACTTCGTCAGCCTCGACACCACCGCTTGTGACACTCCTTCCCAGTTCTTCCTATCCCAACCCTCCGAGCCCAGATACACCCCAAGCATCTTGAGCCACTCACAGCCCCACTGCAACCCCCCTGGAAGCCGCAGAGGTGCCCTGTCCCTCCTTACCCACCCAGCAGGTTCCCTCATCTCCCCACAACAGAAGTTACCCACCCATCAGGCTCCCTCATCTCTCCACAACAGAAGTTACCCACCCATCAGGCTCCCTCATCTCCCCACAACAGAAGTTACCCACCCATCAGGCTCCCTCATCTCCCCACAACAGAAGTTACTCCCCCTTCTGCTGTCCCCACCTCTCCCAAAAGCCTTGGAAGCTTGAGCAAAAAGTGACATCTTGGAAGAGCTTTACATGAAATTTCCAATAGGACACCTGCCTGGGCCCTGGTGAAACAGAGAACTGAGCCCTGTACTAGGTGCAGACTCATTTTGGAAAGCAAAGACAAGGAAATATATTTTGGCTCTAACCACTAACAACCTACCCTTACACACCTCTTTTGCTACCCCTGCACTAAGATTTGTGCCATGGCTCAGCACCTGCACCCCCTTCCACCAGACCCCCAATACACTTCATGAATCACATCACTGTGTGTCTCTTGCTAAAAAATCACGTTTAAATGTTTTTGTTTGACATATTCCCCCAGTCTCTGCCGCCGTTCATGTTAAGTAAGTCTAACCGTTAGGGGTGTAACGATCCATCTACTACATCGATGTATCGATTTATATTCCTATGATCCAACTACATCGATCTGTGCTCGGCGAGTTGGCCTTTTGGAGAACATATATCGATCTAACATCGTTTTAAAAATTTAATAAATCGATTGTATCGATACTAGGAAATAACCCATTGGATTTAAGCACGTCAGACTTTATATGGATGTTTTTTCTTAGCACTTTTAATGATAAAGGCTTTAAACATTACTCGATTCAGTCTGCCTATCCGTGACGTCATCGCCCCGCGCCAGCAGCAGCGCAAAGGCGCCAAGACAACAAAACATAGCATGGCGGACGACAGAGGAGAAGCCGACGAGCGAGAAATTATCAAGCCACCATTGCGGTCCTTACAAGAAACAGGAATCTAGGAAAATTCACCTGCACTGTCCAGTATCCAGGTATTTATTTCAGTCACACTGGTTGAATTTTTGGCTAAAAGGTTACTGATTCGATTTCAAGTCACTGAGTCGTTTCGGATCGTATCGTTCTAAATGAACCAATATCGTCCTTGAATCGTATCGACAACCACGAATCGTGATACAAATCGAATCGTTGTTAAAACGAATCGTTACACCCCTACTAACCGTGAAATCTCCATAAGAGGTGGGAGGGAAATCACCACAATCAGAAACCAGTAGAGAAGCCCATAAAGCCGCCATGCCAGAAAAAACCATCCATTTAAGCAGATTCTGAAGACATGCCCTTAAGAACCCATGACCCATTTTCTCAGCCTATACCGCTTCCTGGGTGAGAGGACACTAAACCCCTCATTCTTCATCACGTGTTTGACTGACCTTACAAACCTTCCAGGATCAATCAAATAAGACTTATTTTTCCCCTTTAGTCTCCATCAGGAACCTAGAAAGTTATCTCAGCGTATATACTGGGCCCTCAGCCTGACTGTCTGTCAGCTCTGGATCCAATGAGCCGTCTGAAAACGAGACGCCTTGTCCTCCGCTCCCGCAGACTCACCTCCCCCCTCTTCCTCTTCCTCCTCCTCCATTGGCACGGTACCGTCCTCCTCCTCCCCAGTCTCTGCCCCCCTGCACTTCCCCCAAGATCAGTGCCTCTTCCCCAATGACAGGCAATATTTCCTGGGATGAGCCCACCAAGCCTTCGCCCACCGGAGTCTCTGTTACTACAGAAACCTGCCTCAGCTCACGTAGCCCAGCTGCAACCCTCCCCACCACCGCTTACTCCACGGCCTGCTCACCACCACTTGGCCATGCACTACTACCGTGTAGCTCAGTTGGTAGAGCATGGCGCTTGCAACGCCAGGGTTGTGGGTTCGTTAACCCATGGGGGGAAAGAATGAAAATGTATGCACTCACTAACTGTAAGTCGCTCTGGATAAGAGCATCTGCTAAATGACTAAAATGTAAAAAATGTATTCTCCTCCCTCCACGTACCCCCGCCATTTATTTTAAAATTCTGAGTAATCACTACTTTAGTAAGGATTAGTAAGGAAAAACACTTTATTCAGTCCTACTGCAGTTGCTTAATAATTCCAATAGATGGCAGCATAAGACCATGAATGACATTTCAGAAGATTAGTTTAGTTCTCTCCCTGGATACAACACCACTACCCCTCACAGGAAAACTCCTGCCAGCCCTTTTTTCTGTCCCTTTCCACACTGCTAACGCAAGAGGAAGGACTGAAAAAGCATTTAACACATTACTGTGAAGTAATATAATGATTATTCATGTTTATTATTACCTGTTTTTATGGTCATGTTTTGAAATTATACTTCATTACTATAATGATTATCAATAAGCCTAAACATTAATTCAGTCACCTCTGGTCGACAAAAACGTATTTTCCTAGTACATTAATTGTAAAATTCATCAACCAGCATCGAGCACTCTGCCTTCTCACGCAAGCGATGGGCATGTTGAGGTAAATATGCTAACCGCAACGGTTGCATTATGTAATTTATTGGTGGGCTGGAAGATGCAGTGTTTTTTCTTTTCTATTCAGAGGCTATTCACTCCCAATATGAGATGATTTTATATAGAAGGTTTTTATAATGCATGTTTACTAGGGTTGAGGTTAGCGCATCTGAGTAGGGATTATTTGGGTTCAATACCTGTCCTACCTATCAATCATATTGCTGCTTGTAGCCAATAACTGATGATCCCCACACTAGAAACACCGAAAACTATCTGTGCTAGCAAACCCCATGTTCCACCCATCCCCTGCGTAACCTTGAAGTTTGTTGAGAAACAAACACTTGTCTACGAAAAGAGACAACATGTTTAACGGATTCCGCTTGGCACCCAGCCGAGAGCACACGACAACCACTTGCAAATTTACCAAAACTAACCAACTACTTGCGGTCTGTTCGTAAGCAATAAACGGAGGCAGATTAGCCACCACAACTCTTATCGAAAGAGGCGACATCTGCAACAACACACCCCTCACAAAAATCCCACTCACAACAAGACAAACCTTTTTCATTAACACAACCACCGCCTTGTTCATTCTGGATGCAGAGTGCAGATGTTCCGCTCCAACCTGTTCGCCGACCATGAGCAAAACTTCCTCCACACCTTTCTCCGGAACGCACCCGAAGCGACAGCGTTTCTTCTCCACTCGGTTGAGGCCATCACGCCGCCCTAACAAACTACCCCTACTCCCCCCTCAACTCTAAACGATAAACAGTGGAAACCAATAAACAAACCCTCCACCATCAGAAAATAAATTCAGAAAATACGCAAGAACCAAAAGAAAAAAGAATAGTAGCCCTCCTCACGAACCACAAATCTCTCACACAACCAACTTCTTCTTCTATGATATAATGGCGGTCCAGAAACCAACGTTAAAGGTGCATGCCGCCACCTACTGTGCTGGAGTGTGTGGTCAATCACGGTTTCCAACATTTCTAAATCCTCCTACCTAACTCAGTACTTCTGAGAAAATAAAGAAGAGCCCTACTAACTTCTAATAGACCCTCCCCCATCCCCAAAATCCCTTCCAATTCCCCCCCAACCCCGTCCAACCTCAATGACCCTACACTTCAATCTTTCCCTCTCTTCAACATACTTACAACAATATAACAACACATGCTCCACCGTTTCATCGACCGTACCCTCCAGACACAAATCATTCCCATGCTTGCCAACCAGATGTAATGACGAGTTCAATGTACAATGAAAATCTAGTAAACACCATCTCTTCCTTCCTAATCTGACTTTTGAATCTTGGTCCATCGACCTTTCTGTAAAACTGTAAATTATTCATATAAATGCCGGCCCTTGTGCTCAGAGTACCATCTCTTCTGCCACACATCTATCAAAATGGCTCTGATCTTACATTTGGCCTCACCTCTACCCAGTGGAACATTAATATCAATTATATCTCGTTTCAAAGCTCTTTTAGCTAACTGGTCTACAATTTCATTCCCTTCCACACCAGAATGTGCTGGGACCCAGCAGAATCTCACTACTAAACCCATTCTCTCAATTCTTCATAATAACATTCATACCTCCAATAGCAGGTCACTCCTATTAGATTTACCAGATGATAAACTATTCAATACAGACAGAGAATCTGACCATACTATAATTCTAACAGGTTGTACGTCCTCCGCCCACTGGAGGGCAACTATTATCACCAACAGTTCAACTGAGTATACTGACAGTTCATCTGTTAGTCTTCTACATATCTGCACATCAAATTCAGGAACGTAAACGCCTGCTCCTGTGAGCCCACTATCTGGCTCCTTGGATCCATCTGTGAAAAGTGGTAAAAAAGCATAAAAACTTTTACCAATGTAATTGTCAACCAGTTTCACTATATCACTGACTTCTGACCAATCTTTCCTTTTCTCTACCAAGGTTAGATCAACAACAGGGTCTGGGAGTAACCATGGAGGAACAACCCCTATCACCACAGAAGGGCCAACCTCCAACTCCCTCAAACCACTCTCATCAGCAAGCTTTCCAACTGTCCAACCAAAACCACTGCCTTGTCTACTAGTATATTCCCAACAGTCATCTAGAACAGTAGCAGTGGGATGCTCAACCTCACAGCCTTTCAACCCAATAAGATAATGACAATTTTTTACGCTGTATATCCAAAGGCATCTCTCCTGCCTCCACCAGTAAGGCACATACAGATGTTGATTTAAATGCACCAATACATATCCTTAAAGCTATATACTGGATTCTGTCCAGCTTCTGAAGTCAAGTCTTTACCTCTGTTCCATAAACTGTACACCAGTAATCAATTGTCGTCCTGATCAGAGCTCTATAAATATCCATCAACAATTGTCTGTCAGCACCCTATTCATAACCAGAGACCCACACAACCAACTACCGCGAAAGTTAATGAATGAGAGAGACAGAGACATCGTTACAACACTGTACATAGCCATAATATAACAGTTCTTCTTCTTTGGAGTTTAACGGCGGTTGGCATCCAATATGTTGCATTACCGCCCCAACTGGACTATAATATAAATCTATTTTACTTTATGATACAAAATGGGAAAAGGGGAAAGGAACATTTAATTAAAAACCTTCCAACTAACCCTACACTCATTAAAAACCCACTACCCCATTCCACTACTTTGACCCTATCTGCTCCTGCACCATGCCAACGGCCTGGGAGGACGGGACACCACCACTCAACACACCCTGTAACTCTTCTGAAGTCTAATCTTGTATGCCCAAATACTTCTCTGCAGCTGCCACCACAACATCTATTTTCTGTGATTTACGTTCCATTTCTGCGGTACAGTTGATAACCATTGCTACGAACGCTAAGAAGCTAACTTTACTAAAGCATATATCACTCGTTGGCCTATCCCTCTGTGCTGGCACAGATCTACTACTCACAGGGATCCTCTCAGGATCTCTCACCCTTGACCCATCCTCCTCTACTTCCTTCACTGTCTCAGCATATGACACCTTCTGCACTACTCTGACTCTAGCCACCTCAACCTGCCTCTCTCGCACCGGACACTTCCAATCCCCAGCAACATGGGCATCCCAACAGTTGACACACACAACTTTATCCACCGAAACTACACAATCCTCTATCCCATGCCCTCCTGCACACTTCCCACATCTTGGAATCTCCCTCCTACAAACTGCTGCAACATGACTATAAACGTTGCACCTGAATCAGCACAGTGGATTCGTCACAAAGCTCTAACAGGATAACTGATATATCCTAACATGACTTTGTTGGGTAAAGACTCAAAACTCAAAAGGACTGACAGTGACTCCTCTGTTTCACCACGCTCACCACCGGATCTGTGTTGCACCAAACGGCGGGCATCACAAACACCAGGAAGCGTAAACTTGAATTGCTCCACCTCCACACTTAACACTACCCCAGAAATCACTCCTTTCAATGGTGCCCAGTTCCTAAGAGCAAAGCAAGAAACAGATCTTGACCCAAGTTGCGTGACACGGAGTGCCCACTCCCTCTGGTCAGAAGAAACACAAACAAATATCATAAGTCCACTACAGGTTACCTTCACTGATTCAACTGCACCCAACTCTTTTCCCACCCACCCTGAAACCACAAATGGATCTGCCAAAAGGTATGGATCCACTTTCTCCAAAAATGTAACTCCTACTGCACCAGATTCTTCTTTATCATGTCCATTGATGCCAGGCTCTGGTTCCGAGCTCTTCACAAAACCTTTTACCTCACTTAACTCTCCCTCATTCATTTCCATTTCACCTCCTGAACTCAGTCTGGCGAATGGCTCACTCTGTTTGCACTTGAGTTACAGTGAGGGAAAAAGGTATTTGATCCCCTGCTGATTTTGTACGTTTGCCCACTGCCAAAGAAATGATCAGTCTATAATTTTAATGGTAGGTTTATTTCAACAATGAGATACAGAATAACAACAAAAAAATCCAGAAAAACGCATGTCAAAAATGTTATAAATTTATTTGCATTTTAATGTGGGAAATAAGTTTTTGACCCCCTCTCAATCTGAAAGATTTCTGGCTCCCAGGTGTCTTTTATACAGGTAACGAGCTGAGATTAGGAGCACACTCTGAAAGGGAGTGCTCCTAATCTCAGTTTGTTACCTGTATAAAAGACACCTGTCCACAGAAGCAATCAATCAATCAGATTCCAAACTCTCCACCATGGCCAAGACCAAAGAGCTCTCCAAGGATGTCAGGGAAAAGATTGTAGACCTACACAAGGCTGGAATGGGCTACAAGACCATCGCCAAGCAGCTTGGTGAGAAGGTGACAACAGTTGGTGCGATTATTCGCAAATGGAAGGAACACAAAATAACTCTCAATCTCCCTCGGCCTGGGGCTCCATGCAAGATCTCACCTTGTGGAGTTGCAATGATCATGAGAACGGTGAGGAATCAGCCCAGAACTACAAAGGAGGATCTTGTCAATGATCTCAAGGCAGCTGGGACCATAGTCACCAAGAAAACAATTGGTAACACACTTCGCTGTGAAGGACTGAAATCCTGCAATGCCCGCCAGGTCCCCCTGCTCAAGAAAGCACATATACAAGGCAGTCTGATGTTTGCCAATGAACATCTGAATGATTCAGAGGAGAACTGGGTGAAAGTGTTGTGGTCAGATGAGACCAAAATGGAACTCTTTGGCATCAACTCAACTCGCCGTGTTTGGAGGAGGAGGAATGCTGCCTATGACCCCAAGAACACCATCCCCACCGTCAAACATGGAGGTGGAAACATTATGGTTTGGGGGTGTTTTTCTGCTAAGGGGACAGGACAACTTCACTGCATCAAAGGGACGATGGACGGGGCCACCTTCCCTCAGCCAGGGCATTGAAAATGGGTCGTGTATGGGAATTCCAGCATGACAATGACCCAAAACACAATCCAAGGCAACAAAGGAGTGGCTCAAGAAGAAGCACATTAAGGTCCTGGAGTGGCCTAGCCAGTCTCCAGACCATAATCCCATAGAAAATCTGTGGAGGGAGCTAAAGGTTCGAGTTGCCAAACGTCAGCCTCGAAACCTTAATGACTTGAAGAAGATCTGCAAAGAGGAGTGGAACAAAATCCCTCCTGAGATATGTGCAAACCTGGTGGACAACTACAAGAAACATCTGACCTCTGTGATTGTCAACAAAGGATTTGCCACCAAGTACTAAGTAATGTTTTGCAGAGGGGTCAAATACTTATTTCCCTCATTAAAATGCAAATCAATTCATAACATTTTTGACATGTTTTTTTCTGGATTTTTTTGATGTTATTCTGTCTCTCACTGTTCAAATAAACCTATCATTAAAATTATAGACTGATCATTTCTTTGTCAGTGGGCAAACATACAAAATTAGCAGGGGATCAAATACTTTTTTCCCTCACTGTATAACATTTGAAATGTCTCTATTCCTTTGAACATTTTGTGAGTGCAATGTTTACTGTTCATTTCTGAATGTTTATTTCACTTTTGTTTATTATTTATTTCAATTGCTTTGTTAATGTAAACTTATGTTTCCCATGCCAATAAAGCCATTTGAATTTATTTGAATTGAGAAAGAAAGAGAGAGAGAGAGAGAGAGAGAGAGAGAGAGAGAGAGAGAGAGAGAGAGAGAGAGAGAGAGAGAGAGAGAGAGAGAGAGAGAGAGGCTCCATGTTAATGTATAGGGGACATGAGTCAGTAATGGTTACTCATGGTTATGTGATGAAGTAGCCCCGCCTGCGATTTCAAAATCAGTGTCGGCCCTCAGCCCAATAGGGAATGTCCTCTTGGTGTAACGGTCAAGCTGTTGCTTTCTCCCGCGGTAGACCTGGTTCATATCCCGTCGGTTACATTAAGCAGTCTATTCTCTGAACAGAGTCCAGACAGCATGTTCCCAACAGTGAGGTCAGTGGGATTGGAGAGAGTCCCCTCTCCCTCTCTCTGTCTCTCTCTCTGTCTCTCTCTCTCTCTCTCTGACTGGAAGAGAGAAGTGAAATTGTGTGTCTCCTCTGATCAACAATACTCACCTTGAGAGACTCCACAGCCTGTTGGAGCTCCTTCAGCTCCTTCTCTCTCTCCTGGAATCTCTGCTGGACCTTCTGCTGACTCATCCCCAGCTGCCTCTATGAAGAATCACTCTTCAATGAGCTATCAAGCTTTATTTGTCCAGTAGATCAATAGTATAGTAATGTGACATAGGACCCATAGAGTTTAAGGTCTAAAATCTTGAGGAAGTCCCTTTACCATATGACATTTTCTATGTTGCTATGTTAATGATTATAGTGTTTATGGTAGGTGTACATGTATCAAGGGGTTGAGACTGAACTTTGAACTCCTAAAAGGGCATTCGGAATGATAATAGTGTTTGACTTCAGAAAATGGTGAAACATTGGGAGAAAATCCAATATACTCAAGGTTTGTGTTCATATTTGTTCTGCTGAGGATCAATTTCATTTGAATGATCTCATATTCAAACAGACTTAGTTCCTACTGTATCTTTAATTCTTTGTTTATCAGACAGTCACCAACAAGTAGTTCTGGTCTTACCTGTTTCTCAGTCCTCTCTGCTGCAGCTGACACTGTATCATGGCCTTTATGTTCATCCATTGTACACAGCATACAGATACACTGCTGATCGGTACGACAGTAAACCTCCAGCAGTTTGTCATGATGAGAGCAGATCTTCTCCTGTAGTTGTGCGGTGGCTTTGACCAGCTTGTGCTTCTTGAAAGCAGGAGATTCATAGTGAGGTTGGAGGTGAGTCTCACAGTAAGAGGCCAGACACGCCAGACAGGACATGAGGGCTTTCTGCTTTCTGGTCCCAGTGCAGACATCACACGCCACATCTCCAGGTCCAGCATAGCACAGAGCAGGAGGGGGAGCAGCCTGGAGTCCTGTCTCCTTCAGTTTCTCCACCAACTCAGCCAACATGTTATTTTTCCTCAGATTAGGCCTTGGAGTGAAGGTCTCTCTGCACTGAGGACAGCTATAGACCCCTTTCAGAACATCCTGATCCCAGCAGCCCTCAATACAGCTTCTACAGTAACTGTGTCCACAGGGGATGGTGACCGGCTCCTTCAGTAGATCCAGACAGACAGAACAACAGAACTGGTCCTGGTCCAGCAAAACTCCCTGCTGAGCCATTTGGACGATTGTTTACTCTCACACAGACAGACGACACAGAGAATCAGATAAGTTTCGTTTCCACAGAAGAGAGTTTGTGGAGGGGAGGGACTTCCTGGTTCTGCCAGAGGGGTGGGGTTAGAGGGAGAGAGAGGGAGGGGTTAGAGGGAGAGTGAGAGAGAGAGAGAGAGAGAGAGAGAGAGAGAGAGAGAGAGAGAGAGAGAGAGAGAGAGAACTGTCCACAATGGTAATAGGAACAAATATTTGTGTTCCTAGGTTAGGGCCCTTAATATGGAATACATTAAATAGAGTGGTTAGAATATATAAAGGGTAACAGTTTCTATGAAGTACATACAGTCGTCTGAAAAGGTTTGTGCACCCCTCTGAGGCTGCATAATAATTTACTCTGTCGTCACAGAAAATGATCACAGTGGCATGCCATTCATTTTCTAATAAAAGCTGAGTAATGGGGTATTGTCCAGACAAAGATTTTTAGTGTAGCAATATTAAGTTGTAAGAAATTAAATCAGATGTGAAAAATAGGCTATGCAAAAATTTGGGCACCCTTGTCATTCTGTTGATTTGAATACCTGTAACTACTTAGCACTGATTAATTGGAACACACAATTGGTTTGGTGAGCTCATTAAGCCTTGAACTTCATAGACACATGCATCCAATCAGTCCCTAAACCCAAGCGAGGGCATTGCGTTCATCCACCTCTGGCCTGCTGGCTCCCCTACCTCTGCTGAAGCACAGTTCCCGCTCAGACCAGTCAAAACTGTGCGCTGCTCTGGCACCCCAATGGTGGAACAAGCTCCCTCACGACGCCAGGACAGCGGAGTCACTCACCACCTTCCGGAGACATTTGAAACCCCACCTCTTTAAAGGAATACCTGGGACAGGATAAAGTAATCCTTCTACCCCCCCCCCCCCATCCCCTCACCCCACCAAAAAAATAAAAAATATTGTAATGTGGTTATCCCACTGGCTATAAGGTGAATGCACCAATTTGTAAGTCGCTCTCGATAAGAGCGTCTGCTAAATGACGTAAATGTAAATGTGATTACCCTCCTGCGCCTGACTCGTTCCACCACACTCATCACAGTCATTCTAGTTATGTGAGAGATACAGGCGTGCTTCTCACACAGCCACCGTCACGCGTCGGCCACGCGTTTGTCTCCAACATATACTATGCCCACATACTCTAGTGTAGCTGTGGGGCTTACAAGTCTGAATTTCTTACAGCCTAATTTTCAAGACATCAATGTACAGCAACATTTTTAGGTGTCACTGCAGAACACCCTCCATATGCATATGAACACATACTCAGAGGTGGGGCTTACAAGACTCACATTTCATATACTCAGAGGTGGGGCTTACAATACTCACATTTCATATACTTTTCTTTTTTTTGAGAACTCTGTTTATTAAGTTTTACACACACACAGACAAGACAAAGCAATATAAATACTATACTCAACTAGACAAAAATACAAATAATACATATTAAAAAAATATATATAAAAAAATAAATAAATAACTTTAAAGATACCATACTTTGGACAAGTTAAACACACCAGGCAGAAGGCTACAAAAGGTTAAAGGGCAATCTATAGTATAGGGACAGAGCAAATACCTCACCATTGTTCCTGTAAACAGTTAAGGGATGGGGTGGAGAAATGCAACCACTCACAGACAGTCAAGGCCACAGACCAATGATCCACTGGACCAAAAATAAAAAGTTACAATGCTTTAAAATAAAAAATGAATATTGATAATTTTATGTAGGCGTGAACAGAATTTAAAAAAAAAAAAATATCTGGGAAAAACAAGCTCACACCTTAGTCTCTGCCCGGGCGAGATGAACAGGGCATCCGCAGGTCACAATCAATAAGCACATCAGCCTTAATGCCCCCCACCCCCACCCCAGAAAAAAAACACAGAGAAATGCTCATCCAACCCCTAAGTCACAGGGGGGTCAAATACAGACTTATTTTGGTTTTAATAGGAATGCTATCAGAGGATGGACTGTTTAAAGTAAGACCGGAATGGAGCCCAAGCCTCATTAAACAGTTTGGGGTTCCCACGTGAATTGAATTGAATTTTTTCTAGTTTCAGAGAGCACAACACATCTCTCACCCAATATTTATAAGATGGGGGAGCTGCCATCTTCCAGTTCTGTAGTATTAGCCGTCTAGCTAAAAGAGTTGTATAAGCAACAGTGTCCGACTGGATTCTTGACAGGGGGGTGCTTATGGGCAGTACTCCAAAAAGGGCTGTAAGGGGAGAGGGATCTATAACAGTGTTATATATATCAGAGAAACATTTAAATATTAATTCCCAGAAACCTGACAGTTTATGACAGCCCCAGAACATATGCAACAGTGTGGCCGGTTCAATTTTACATCTGACACAGGTAGGATCAAAATCAGAGAATATTCTTCCAAGTCTGGCCCCAGACCAGTGGATACGGTGAACCACCTTGAATTGAATGAGGCTGTGTCTAGTGCTAAAAGAGGACGAATGCACCCTGCGCAGCACAGATTCCCAGGTGTCTTCCCCAAGTTCCTCCCCCAAATCCTTTTCCCATCGAGTCTTTAAAGGCACCAAAGAAGGGTTCTGTAAGTCATGAATGATTGCATATACATCTGAAATTGCGCCCCTAGGAAGCTTGTTCAGCTCCAGGATGCTCTCTATAGCTGTATTCACAGGCCTATGGGGAAATTCAGGTGTGTTAGCTCTGACAAAGTTCCTAGTCTGGAGATAGCGGAAAAAGTGGGATTGGGGGAGGTTGAACCTTTCCTGTAGCTGAGCAAAAGAGGCAAATGTATCATCAAAGAATAATTGGGCTAGTGAGGAGAGGCCTAGTGAGTGCCAGATGTCAAAAGCCCCATCATTCAAAGATGGAGGAAATAAAATGTTCTGATTGATTGGGCCTGATAGAGAAAAGCCTCGGAGGCCAAAGGCTAAGCGGAACTGATTCCAAATTTTAAGAGACTGCTTTACAATTGGGTTGACACACCTTTTGCCTAGGGACACTGGGAGAGACGAGCACAACACAGAAGAAAGTGCAGCAGGTTTACACGATTCAGACTCCATCTGGACCCAGATTGGTCTAGGGCCAGTAGGATCAGTCTGCAGCCAGTACAGAAGGGCTCTGAAATTTGCAGCCCAATAGTATGTCTGAAAATTTGGTAGAGCTAAACCCCCCAATGACTTAGGCTTCTGTAAATGTTTTCTACCAATCCGTGGTACCTTGCCATCCCAAATAAAATGCATGAATGTTTGATCCAGTGAAATAAAAAAAGATTTTGGAATAAAAATGGGTAGACATTGAAATAAATATAGAAATTTGGGCAACACACTCATTTTAATGACATTAATCCTTCCGATAAGAGAAAGAGGTAGCGCATTCCAAAAAGCAAAAGATTGTTTCAAACTGTCTGCTAGAGCAACCAAGTTTTCCTGAAACAGATTTGAATATTTCCTTGTCACTTTGACTCCCAAGTAGGTGAACTGATCCCGGACAATCCTAAACTGAGAGCTTGTAAAAGAGCACTTTAAAGCAGCCTTGTTTACAGGAAAAAGCTCACTCTTGCCTAGATTCAGCTTGTACCCTGAGATTGATCCAAACCTTTTAAGAATAGATAAGGCGCGTGGCAATGAGGTATCAGGGTTAGAGATAAACAAAAGGAGGTCATCCGCATATAGCGAGACTTTCTGCTCTGAGCCCGTCCGGATTATTCCTTGAATGGCATCATTAGAGCGTAATGCAATGGCGAGAGGTTCGATTGCCAAAGCAAACAACAAGGGGGAGAG
Organism: Coregonus lavaretus; assembly: GCF_964263955.1. NCBI lineage: Eukaryota > Metazoa > Chordata > Actinopteri > Salmoniformes > Salmonidae > Coregonus > Coregonus lavaretus. The sequence continues at coordinate 209,637 of NW_028162049.1, forward strand.
TGGACAGCCCTGTCTGGATCCGCGGTGCAAGGGAAAATAGTCAGAGGACAAGTTGTTAGTCTGTACCGAAGAAATGGGGGAAAAATAAAGAATCTTTATCCACGCAATGAATTTGGGGCCAAAGCCAAATCTATAAAGGGTGGCTGTTAGGTAATCCCACTCAACGCGGTCAAACGCTTTTTCTGCATCAAGTGAGACCACCACCTCTGGGTCCTCCGACGCAGGGGAGTACAGTATATTCATAAGGTGCCTAATATTGAAAAACAAATGCCTATTTCTCATAAAGCCAGTCTGGTCAGAGTGTATTACTTGATGCAACGAGCCTTCCATACGGATGGCTAAAAGCTTGGCTAGGATTTTGAAATCACAGTTTAAAAGCGAGATTGGGCGAAAGGATCCACATTCCAGAGGGTCTTTGTTTTTCTTTAATAGTAATGAAATTGAAGCTTGATAAAGACTAGGCGGTAGCTTTGAGGTATTAAGGCACTCTGCAAATAGTCGAGACAAGAATGGGCAAAGCAGACCAGAAAACGTCCTGTAAAATTCGGTTGGAAAACCATCCGGACCCGGTGATTTACCGCTTTTCATTGCGGACACTGCTGTTGCAATCTCCTCAGGTGTAAATTCTTCTTCTAGATAGTCATGGGTGTCTGTATCAATTGAAGGCATATTCAGGCCATTAAAGAAGGAATCAATCAGCAAAGGGTCTTGAGGGGATTCAGAGGTGTATAGCGCAGAATAAAATTGTTTGAATTGATCATTGATCTCTTTATGTATAACTGTGGTGGCACCAGACGGGGTCCTTATTTGTGGGATTAAACGTGAGGCCTCAGATTTACGGATCTGATGTGCAAGGAGTTTACTGGCCTTGTCGCCTTGTTCATACACTCTGTACCGAGCTCGCAAGAGTAGCTGTTCAGCTTGCCTGGTAGAAAGCTCATCAAATTCAGATTGGAGCAGTTGGCGCTCTTTATGCAGATCAGAGGAAGGAACCGTGGCATACTTCTCATCCAATGTGGCTATGGATTCGCTCAGGTCCCGAAGTCGCTGAGAACGAACTCTGTTTTGGTTGGCTGTATAAGAAATAATTTGGCCACGTAGGTATGCTTTGAGAGACTCCCATATGGTAGAGCAGGACATACCTGGTGTTGAATTAGTTTCTAGGAATAAGGTGATTTCAGAAGAAATGAAATTGACAAATTCCTTATCTGAGAGTAAAATGGGGTTAAGACGCCATTGATAACACATAGGAGGTCGCTGGGGAAACTCTAGTTCAAGCACTAATGGTGAATGGTCCGAAATAACAATACTCTTGTAAGTACACTGCCGAAGGTTAGGCAAAAGTTTTTTGTCCAAAAAGAAGTAATCAATCCGGGAGTATGTTTGATGAACATGAGAATAAAAGGAATACTGTCTATCTGTAGGATGTAGGAAACGCCAGGCCTCAAACATGGCATATTTCTGAAGAAAGGCTTGAATAAGTAGGGCACATTTAGATGGGCCTGTAGTTGTTTGTGAGGACTTGTCAAGAACTGGGGACATTTTGCAGTTGAAATCCCCCCCTAAAATCAATAAATGAGAATCTAAATTGGGTATAGCAGACAAAAAGGAAGAAATGAAACTTGTGTCATCCCAATTGGGAGCATAAACACTAGCCAAAACAAGAGGGGTAGAAAACAGTTTACCGGTTACTATGACGTATCGTCCCTTAGGATCAGCGATAACCTCAGAAGCTACAAAGGGAGTGACTTTATCAACCAAAATGGCAGCCCCTCTTGATTTACTATGAAAGTTAGAGTGGAACACTTGACCAACCCAGTCCCTAAGCATCCTAAAGTGCTCACCAGTCCTCAAGTGAGTCTCTTGTAGAAATGCAACATTTGCATTCAAACCCTTTAAGTGTGTCAACACCCTCTTACGTTTCACTGGGTTATTAACCCCTTTGGTGTTCCACGAAATGTATTTGATCGCATTGTTTCGGCCCCTCTGGGCATTCCCGTTATACAACCCCGTCATTAGAGCATAGAATGGAAAAGCAATGAGCGCCCAGAAACCCCAGAATAACTTGTCTCAGAGTAATAATGTACGGTGGTAGATGTTGAGAAAAAGTACCGAAAAAAAAACAAAAAAGACAGAATGACAACATTAGAACTGAACAATTCAACCCCTCCCCCCACCCCCTCCCCCCATCCCAGACAGTACCTCCCCAAACGAGGTACAAGCCTAAATAGAGCATGTTCTCCTCGCACAGTATGTCTGTGAGAGTGCGGTCTTAAACCTAAACCCACAGTCCCGCTCTTTAAAGTCGTGTTTTGTTAGTGGATCAAACAGCAAAAAGAGATAATCATTTTTTAAATAAAAGAAATTAAGGTGAATCCCTTGTGCAGACGAAATTACAAAAGCACCACTTGTAGATGTATATAATTATATTCCCAGTCTTATAACAGGCATTTGAGAGAGAAAATAAAGAAAATAAATAGAATGTGTAACGGCTCTCAGCCGAAAACCTAATTTGAAGTAAGGAAATCGTAGTAAGACAATCAAAAATGATAATAATTATTATTATTATAATAGTTGTCTAGTTGAATGCTGAGACAGCTTACAACCAAGACCAAAAAACTACGTGTGCGCAACGTTTAACGCTTGCTGGGCATAAATGAGCTCTGAGCCTTAAAATTTAAGTGAAGACCCCAAAAAAACGTGTCGCCTCGGGAAGCATTTACTGTTTACTGGGTCAATGCAAACGGATGCAGTAAGCAAATAACCAAGAATATTTTGAGTCACTGAGACACTATGTAAACAAACTGAATAGGTGAGCAAGACAGCCTAGAAAACACAGGAGTATAGTAAAACCGCAATACAATGAGATTAAAATGACTGAATGCTTGTAAGGCAAGCACACTAGATGATCAAAACATTAGATCACATCAAATAAGCCTGAATGGGTACGCCAACCCCCAAACTATACAAAATTAGCATGTTGTAGCTAAACATAGTTGTACCACAGGTGAGTTACTTACTATCCACCGTTCGCTAGCAACAGTTGCTGAACTATGAGCAAGTTCAAGACTTCTTGATGTGACGTTGAATGTGAGAGAGAGCCTCATCCGGAGATTCAAATGTGTAGTCTTTACCATCATGAGATAGCCATAAACGGGCCGGGAATCGCAGTCCGTACTTCACACCTGGATGGTCCCGAAGTAGTCGTTTGGCCTGTCCGAAAGCTGCGCGCTGCCTGGAAACAGTGGGGGAGTAGTCCTGGTAGATGGAGAAGTTCTGTCCTTGAAAGCTCAGAGTGGTATTGCGGGCTCGTCGGAGAATCTCCATCTTCTCATGGAAAAAGTGCACTCGAAGAATTATGTCACGGGGCCTCTCCCCATCCCGGGGCTTTGGGCGCAGCGACCGGTGGGCACGATCAATCAGGGGCTTTTCATCCAAGGCTAGAACATCCTTCAGCAGCCCAGAAACGAAATCCGTGGCGCGAGGCATTTCCGCTGACTCTGGGACTGATACAAGTCTCAGGTTATTGCGGCGAGAAAATCTCTCCAAACTTACACAGCTCTCCTTCACCTTTTTCAAGTCCGCAGCTAGGCGTTTCACGTCAGCCTCCAGGGATGTAGTTAAGTCAGAGACATTTGTAGCGAAGGTCTCCAGTGCTGCAATCGTTGTAGTGTGCGACTCCATTGTTGTTTTGAGTGATGCGATTGCCGGCACTGTCTCGTTCCGCAGGATGGTTAGATCTGTTTTTAAAGTATCAGAAACCTCCTTTATTCGGGCCTCAATCGTAGCAACCACCTCCGTTTTCATTTCAACTATCTCAGAGCGTAGTAGTTTGATGGCCTCGAGAATGTTCACTTCAGCGCCGCCAGGCCAAGCCGCCCCCCCGGGTAGAGTATCAGTCCCCGGGTCGTCAGGCTCAGGGGAGGGCGGTGATGAGAGTGTGTCTTGTAGGCCGGGTTTTCTCAAAGTCATGCTTTTGGCCTTATGTTTCGTCGACATGCTGATATTTGGAAGTAAAGTAGTCTTGGTTTTTACGGGAAGGGATCACCAAAATAATATGTGAAAATAAATACGGTTTTGCTGCAAAATTCACATAAACTTTAAAAATACCACGGGAGCAAACGGAAAACACGTCAGTCGCACATGGCGTCCCTCCAATCCCCCATTGTATCACATTTCATATACTTTTCAAGACATCACTGTAGGACAAACATTTGATTTGATATCAGAATATACTTCAGATAAAATAAATCAATGTATGCTACAGCAGAACACATATTATAGTATATAGGCCTCCTGCCTATCTGATAATATGAAGCGCATATTCAGATTAACTTCACAGGACAGAACAAGTTTGTAAAGTTTTCCAGAACCTCCCACAACACGGCCATTTCCTGGTGCGTCTTCTCCTCCCTATCTCTTGTTTTGCTCCTGGTGTCTGTGACACATCTGGGTCCTTTAGCAATCCATGACCTCACATAGGGGACTGGGTTGAATTTGGTCAGGGGTGGGCCAACAAGGTTCAGAAAGAATAGCCCTGATATGGTGGAGGTATGCAGAGAGGCGCGGGTTGAGGTGCAAATCAGATTCATTTGAGAAAATCCCTGCTGGCCTTCTGCACTGGAGATGGGGATGGTGCTGACCACCATCAACATCACTTTAAGTCCATCTGGAGATGGGGATGGTGCTGACCTCCATCAACATCTCTTTAAGTCCATCTTTAAGTCCATCAACATCTCTTTAGGTCCATCTGGAGATGGGGATGGTGCTGACCACCATCAACATCTCTTTAAGTCCATCTTTAAGTCCATCAACATCTCTTTAAGTCCATCTGGCGATGGGGATGGTGCTGACCACCATCAACATCTCTTTAAGTCCATCTGGAGATAGGGATGGTGCTGACCTCCATCAACATCTCTTTAAGTCCATCTGGAGATAGGGATGGTGCTGACCTCCATCAACATCTCTTTAAGTCCATCTGGAGATGGGGATGGTGCTGACCTCCATCAACATCTCTTTAAGTCCATCTGGAAAGTCTCCTTTATCATTACCATCAGTGTCCATGTAATGCCTGTAGGCCCGTATGACCGTACGTGGACTGTCAATGCCAAACCTCTGGCAGAGATATTCTATCACTGTTTCTCCATACAGTGCTCCTGCATCCTCTGGCCAGTATTGAGCATAAAGCACCTTCAGCTCCTCTATGAACTGGCTGTATCCTGTATTGTCCACTGGTGAATGCCCTGCGTGCAGTAATAACACCCTCACTTCCCTGGTGACTGCCCTGTGTGCAGTAATTACACCCTCACTTCCCTGGTGACTGCCCTGTGTGCAGTAATAACACCCTCACTTCCCTGGTGACTGCCCTGTGTGCAGTATTTACACCCTCACTTCCCTGGTGACTGCCCTGTGCGAAGTAATAACACCCTCACTTCCCTGGTGACTGCCCTGTGTGCAGTAATTACACCCTCACTTCCCTGGTGACTGCCCTGTGTGCAGTAATAACACCCTCACTTCCCTGGTGACTGCCCTGTGGGCAGTATTTACACCCTCACTTCCCTGGTGACTGCCCTGTGTGCAGTTATAACACCCTCACTTCCCTGGTGACTGCCCTGTGTGCAGTAATAACACCATCACTTCCCTGGTGACTGCCCTGTGTGCAGTAATAACACCCTCACTTCCCTGGTGACTGCCCTGTGTGCAGTAATAACACCCTCACTTCCCTGGTGACTGCCCTGTGTGCAGTAAAAACACCATCACTTCCCTGGTGACTGCCCTGTGTGCAGTAATAACACCCTCAGTTCCCTGGTGACTGCCCTGTGTGCAGTAATAACACCCTCACTTCCCTGGTTACTGCCCTGTGTGCAGTAATAACACCCTCACTTCCCTGGTGACTGCCCTGTGTGAAGTAATAACACCCTCACTTCCCTGGTGACTGCCCTGTGTGCAGTAATAACACCCTCAATTCCCTGGTGACTGCCCTGTGTGCAGTAATAACACCATCACTTCCCTGGTGACTACCCTGTGTGCAGTAATAACACCATCACTTCCCTGGTGACTGCCCTGTGTGCAGTAATAACACCATCACTTCCCTGGTGACTGCCCTGTGTGCAGTAATAACACCATCACTTCCCTGGTGACTGCCCTGTGTGCAGTAATAACACCCTCACTTCCCTGGTGACTGCCCTGTGTGCAGTAATAACACCCTCACTTCCCTGGTGACTGCCCTGTGTGCAGTAATAACACCCTCACTTCCCTGGTGACTGCCCTGTGTGCAGTAATAATTGTGCAGTCTCTCTTTTGGAGCTCGAGTGACAATTCAGATAGTTGTTGAAGTGCATGACACATAAGACCTAGATTGTTAACAAACGCATGCGAGGATATCCCCATGGCAAGGCCACTATAACTCTGACGGGTCACGCCGTCGCGGGAGGCATCCTCAGCTGCTGTGGTGAAGTGCTGGTGAAGAGCCGGGTAATTTCTCCACACAGGATCTACAGTTCTAAGGAGACCAATAGTTTAAATGTGTCTCACCTGTAAGGAGACCTAGACCAGTTTAAATGTGTCTCACCTGTAAGGAGACCTAGACCAGTTTAAATGTGTCTCACCTGTAAGGAGACCTAGACCAGTTTAAATGTGTCTCACCTGTAAGGAGACCTAGACCAGTTTAAATGTGTCTCACCTGTAAGGAGACCTAGACCAGTTTAAATGTGTCTCACCTGTAAGGAGACCAAGACCAGTTTAATTGTGTCTCACCTGTAAGGAGACCTAGACCAGTTTAAATGTGTCTCACCTGTAAGGAGACCTAGACCAGTTTAAATGTGTCTCACCTGTAAGGAGACCTAGACCACTTTAAATGTGTCTTACCTGTAAGGAGACCTAGACCAGTTTAAATGTGTCTCACCTGTAAGGAGACCTAGACCAGTTTAAATGTGTCTCACCTGTAAGGAGACCTAGACCAGTTTAAATGTGTCTCACCTGTAAGGAGACCTAGACCAGTTTAAATGTGTCTTACCTGTAAGGAGACCAAGACCAGTTTAAATGTGTCTTACCTGTAAGGAGACCTAGACCAGTTTAAATGTGTCTCACCTGTGAGGAGACCTAGACCAGTTTAAATGTGTCTCACCTGTAAGGAGACCTAGACCAGTTTAAATGTGTCTCACCTGTAAGGAGACCTACACCAGTTTAAATGTGTCTAACCTGTAAGGAGACCTAGACCAGTTTAAATGTGTCCAACGTATAAGGAGACCAAGACCTGTTTAAATGTGTCTCACCTGTAAGGAGACCAAGACCAGTTTAAATGTGTCTCACCTGTAAGGAGACCAAGACCAGTTTAAATGTGTCTCACCTATAAGGAGACCTAGACCAGTTTACATGTGTCTCACCTGTAAGGAGACCAAGACCAGTTTAAATGTGTCTCACCTGTAAGGAGACCAAGACCAGTTTAAATGTGTCTCACCTGTAAGGAGACCAAGACCAGTTTAAATGTGTCCAACGTATAAGGAGACCAAGACCAGTTTAAATGTGTCTCACCTGTAAGGAGACCAAGACCAGTTTAAATGTGTCTCACCTGTAAGGAGACCAAGACCAGTTTAAATGTGTCTCACCTGTAAGGAGACCTAGACCAGTTTAAATGTGTCTCACCTGTAAGGAGACCAAGACCAGTTTAAATGTGTCTCACCTGTAAGGAGACCAAGACCAGTTTAAATGTGTCTCACCTGTAAGGAGACCAAGACCAGTTTAAATGTGTCCAACGTATAAGGAGACCAAGACCAGTTTAAATGTGTCTCACCTGTAAGGAGACCAAGACCAGTTTAAATGTGTCTCACCTGTAAGGAGACCAAGACCAGTTTAAATGTGTCTCACCTGTAAGGAGACCTAGACCAGTTTAAATGTGTCTCACCTGTAAGGAGACCAAGACCAGTTTAAATGTGTCTCACCTGTAAGGAGACCAAGACCAGTTTAAATGTGTCTCACCTGTAAGGAGACCAAGACCAGTTTAAATGTGTCTCACCTGTAAGGAGACCTAGACCAGTTTAAATGTGTCTAACCTGTAAGGAGACCTAGACCAGTTTAAATGTGTCTAACCTGTAAGGAGACCAAGACCAGTTTAAATGTGTCTAACCTGTAAGGAGACCTAGACCAGTTTAAATGTGTCTCACCTGTAAGGAGACCTAGACCAGTTTAAATGTGTCTCACCTGTAAGGAGACCAAGACCAGTTTAAATGTGTCTCACCTGTAAGGAGACCTAGACCAGTTTAAATGTGTCTCACCTGTAAGGAGACCAAGACCAGTTTAAATGTGTCTTACCTGTAAGGAGACCTAGACCAGTTTAAATGTGTCTCACCTGTAAGGAGACCTAGACCAGTTTAAATGTGGACAAATGAGCCCCAGAGTGTGAACATTAATGCTAGTGTGATGATGATGCTGTCAGTACAGCACAGTGTGGTGAGTTTCAGAGTTGGTCATTAGTCCTCATAGGGGATGGTTTCATTCTATGGAGTTGCAGTGGTCTTCATGACATTGTGCATGTTTTAGATCAAATCCATTGCGGTGAACTGCACAGACTCACTAATCTACAAATCCACTTGCATCTTAAATAATGACTCACTAAGGGGGCTTTCACACTAAATTGGTTTGGAGCTGGGGGGGGGTTTCGAACTTGTTTGGACTGGTGTGAACACTATACGCACTCGGGAGCACACCAAACAATGCACCTAGGTTGGCTCAAAAGGAGTGGTCTCGTTCCGTTTCCATTCATACCCCTTGGTGCTGTCGTACCGGGGTGTGATTTGCTGCAGGTGTCAACGCAGTCCGGACCAAACACAGGAAAAGATCCAAGCATACAGTATTATTGGTTGTTTGACTGTGAGCATTTGATCAAATGCACGCATTATAATATCTTGATATCTCTGAAACATGTTGTGAATAGCAGTACATTTATGAGCGCATCTGTAAGGGGCTTAATACAGTTGTATTCCAGACACTAGGTGGCAGCCCACAGGGAATAAAGAAGAAAAGTTAAAGTGGACTGGGGGAGAGGAAGAAAGACTAACAACAAATGCTGTTACAGTATCTCACAAAAGTGAGTACACCCCTCACATTTTTGTAAATATTTGAGTACATCTTTTCATGTGACAACACTGAAGAAATGACACTTTGCTACAATGTAAAATAGTGAGTGTACAGCTTGTATAACAGTGTACATTTGCTGTCCCCTCAAAATAACACAACACACAGCTATTAATGTCTAAACCGCTGGCAACAAAAGTGAGTACACCCCTAAGTGAAAATGTCCAAATTGGGCCCAATTAGCCATTTTCCCTCCCCGGTGTCATGTGACTCGTTAGTGTTACAAGGTCTCAGGTGTGAATGGGGAGCAGGTGTGTTACATTTGGTGTCATCGCTCTCACACTCCCTCATACTGGTCACTGGAAGTTCAACATGGCACCTCATGGCAAAGAACTCTCTGAGGATCTGAAAAAAAGAATTGTTGCTCTACATAAAGATGGCCTGGGCTATAAGAAGATTGCCAAGACCCTGAAACTGAGCTGCAGCACGGTGGCCAAGACCATACAGCGGTTTAACAGGACAGGTTCCACTCAGAACAGGCCTCGCCATGGTCGACCAAAGAAGTTGAGTGCACGTGCTCAGCGTCATATCCAGAGGTTGTCTTTGGGAAATAGACGTATGAGTGCTGCCAGCATTGCTGCAGAGGTTGAAGGGGTGGGGGGTCAGCCTGTCAATGCTCAGACCTTACGCCGCACACTGCATCAAATTGGTCTGCATGGCTGTCGTCCCAGAAGGAAGCCTCTTCTAAAGACGATGCACAAGAAAGCCCGCAAACAGTTTGCTGAAGACAAGCAGACTAAGGACATGGATTACTGGAACCATGTCCTGTGGTCTGATGAGACCAAGATAAACTTATTTGGTTCAGATGGTGTCAAGCATGTGTGGCGGCAACCAGGTGAGGAGTACAAAGACAAGTGTGTCTTGCCTACAGTCAAGCATGGTGGTGGGAGTGTCATGGTCTGGGGCTGCATGAGTGCTGCCGGCATTGGGCAGCTACAGTTCATTGAGGGAACCATGAATGCCAACATGTACTGTGACATACTGAAGCAGAGCATGATCCCCTCCCTTCGGAGACTGGGCTGCAGGGCAGTATTCCAACATGATAACTACCCCAAACACACCTCCAAGACGACCACTGCCTTGCTAAAGAAGCTGAGGGTAAAGGTGATGGACTGGCCAAGCATGTCTCCAGACCTAAACCCTATTGAGCATCTGTGGGGCATCCTCAAACGGAAGGTGGAGGAGTGCAAGTTCTCTAACATCCACCAGCTCCGTGATGTCGTCATGGAGGAGTGGAAGAGGACTCCAGTGGCAACCTGTGAAGCTCTGGTGAACTCCATGCCCAAGAGGGTTAAGGCAGTGCTGGGAAATGATGGTGGCCACACAAAATATTGACACTGGGCCCAATTTGGACATTTTCACTTAGCGGTGTACTCACTTTTGTTGCCAGCGGTTTAGACATTAATGGCTGTGTGTTGTGTTATTTTGAAGGAACAGCAAATTTACACTGTTATACAAGCTGTACACTCACTACTTTACATTGTAGCAAAGTGTCATTTCTTCAGTGTTGTCACATGAAAAGATGTACTCAAATATTTACAAAAATGTTAGGGGTGTACTCACTTTTGTGAGATACTGTACATCGTACTGACATTATGAAGATTAAAGTAAACAGTACCTTTCGCGTTGGAGTTTATAGAGAAAGAAAAACTAACAAAAATGTAGAGCCATAGTAAAGCCCAGTATGGACTATCAATACAGGTACTGTATGTAGAACCATAGTAAAGCCCAGTATGGACTATCAATACAGGTACTGTATGTAGAACCATAGTAAAGCCCAGTATGGACTATCAATACAGGTACTGTATGTAGAACCATAGTAAAGCCCAGTATGGACTATCAATACAGGTACTGTATGTAGAACCATAGTAAAGCCCAGTATGTGTCTCACCTGTATGTAGAACCATAGTAAAGCCCAGTATGGACTATCAATACAGGTACTGTATGTAGAAACATAGTAAAGCCCAGTATGGACTGTCAATACAGGTACTGTATGTAGAACCATAGTAAAGCCCAGTATGGACTATCAATACAGGTACTGTATTTAGAACCATAGTAAAGCCCAGTATGGACTATCAATACAGGTACTGTATGTAGAACCATAGTAAAGCCCAGTATGGACTATCAATACAGGTACTGTATGTAGAACCATAGTAAAGCCCAGTATGGACTATCAATACAGGTACTGTATGTAGAACCATAGTAAAGCCCAGTATGGACTATCAATACAGGTACTGTATGTAGAACCATAGTAAAGCCCAATCTCCAATCTCCACCCTATTCCCTATGTAGTGCACTACTTTAGATCTGGTCAGAAGAAGCCTAGTGCACTATGCAGGGAACAGGGAGAGATTTGGGACAGAGACAGTAACTCCTGGATGGAAATTGTCACGATCGTCTAAAGGAGCGGACCAATACGCAGCGCGTGGAGTGAACATGATGACTTTATTTAATTAAAGCAACCACGAAAAAACAACAAATGACGATACGTGAAGTCCTCTGTGACACCGACAGAACATAGAACACTGGAACAGGAACAATAACCCACAAAACAAAGGTGAAAACTGACAGTTTAAATATGGCTCCCAATCAGAGATAACGAGCCGACAGCTGACACTCGTTACCTCCGATTGGGAGTCATTGACTACAACATAACCACCTAGAAAAACAACCCACAGACCTGCAAACATAGAAATACACCCGCCAGAACTACCAACATAGAAAAACACCCAAATCCCCAACAAAAACAACATACACTCTAGCTCAATACAAAAGTCCTAGAGCCAGAGTGTCACAGTACCCCCCCCTAAAGGTGCGAACTCCGGGCGCACCAACATCAGGACTAGGGGAGGGTCTGGGTGGGCGTCTGTCCACGGTGGCGGCTCTGGCCCCGGTCGTGATCCCCACCCCACCACAGTCACAACCTGCTTCGGTAGCCTCCTCCCAATGACCACCCTCCAACTAACCCCACCTGGACTAAGGGGCAACACCGGACTAAGGGGCAGCATCGGCCTAAGGGGCAGCACCGGGATAAGGGGCAGCACCGGGATAAGGGGCAGCACCGGGATAAGGGGCAGCACCGGACTAAGGGGCAGCACCGGACTACGGGGCAGTACCGGACTAAGGGGCAGTACCGGACTAAGGGGCAGTACCAGGCTAAGGGACAGCACCAGGATAAGGGACAGCACCAGGATAAGGAGCAACACCGAGCTAAGGGGCAGCACCTGACTAAATGGCGGATCCTGGCTGGCTGGCTCTGGCGGATCCTGGCTGGCTGGCGGATCCTGGCTGGACGGCTCTGGCGGATCCCGGCTGGACGGCTCTGGCGGATCCCGGCTGGACGGCTCTGGCGGATCCTGGCTGGACGGCTCTGGCGGATCCTGGCTGGACGGCTCATGGCTGGCTGACGGATCTGGCTGCTCATGGCTGGCTGACGGATCTGGCTGCTCATGGCTGGCTGACGGATCTGGCTGCTCATGGCCGACTGACGGATCTGGCTGATCCTGTCTGGCGGAAGGCTCTGGCTGATCCTGTCTGGCAGAAGGCTCTGGCTGATCCTGTCTGGCAGAAGGCTCTGGCTGATCCTGTCTGGCAGAAGGCTCTGGCTGATCCTGTCTGGCGGAAGGCTCTGGCTGATCCTGTCTGGCGGAAGGCTCTAGCGGCTCCGTTCTGGCGGACGGCTCTGATGGCTCATGGCAGACGGGCGGCTTTGCAGGCTTTGGGCAGACGGGCAGTTCAGGCCCCGTTGGGCAGACGGCAGACTCTGGCCGTCTGAGGCGCATCGTATTTCTGGTGCGTGGTGCCGGAACAGGAGGTACCGGGCTGAGGACACGCATCTCAGGGCTAGTGCGGGGAGAAGCAACAGGGCATTCTTGGCCCTGGGGACGCACCGTAGGCCTGATGCGTGGTGCCGGAACTGGAGGTACCGGGCTGAGGACACGCATCTCAGGGCTAGTGCGGGGAGTCGGAACAGGGCATGCTGGACCCTGGGGACTCCCATAACGCCTAGTGCGGGGAGCCGGAATAGGGCATGCTGGACCCTGGGGACTCACCTCACGCCTAGTGCGGAGAGCAGGAACAGGCCGGGCTGGGCTGACGACGCACACCGTAGGCTTCCTACGTGGCACAGGAACAGGCCGGGCTGGGCTGACGACCACACCGTAGGCTTCCTACGTGGCGCAGGGACAGGCCGGGCTGGGCTGGCGACGCGCACCGGACCCTTGGTGCGGGTGGCAGGAACAGGCCGAACCGGGCTGGCGACGCGCACCGTACGCTTAGTGCAAGGGGCCGGAACAGGCCGGGCTGGGCTGGCGACGCGCACCGTACACTTGGTGCGTATGGCAGGAACAGGCCGAACCGGGCTGGCGACGCGCACCTTACACTTAGTGCGAGGGACCGGAACAGGCCGTACCGTACGGGGAACACACACTACTGGCTGCACCTCGGGACTAGGAACGGGCCGGACCGAACTGGTTACACACCCCAGTACCTCACGCCGTGCCTCAACACCTTCCTTCCCTGCTTTACCCAGTAGCCCCCTTGACCTGGTAGCCCACTGAATCCGTCCCTTCTCTGCCTCCGTCAGCCCCCTTAACCTGGCAGCCCTCTGACTCTGCCTTGTGGCAGCCTCCTGCTGCTCCGTCGCCCAAGCCATGTGCCCCCCCTAAAAAATTTCTTGGGGTTGCCTCTCGTCCTTCCGACGTTGGCTCTGCCGACGCCGTTGCTCCTCTCTCCGTCGCCTCTCCTCTGTTTCGCTCCATGGACGGCGATCCATGCCGTCCAGGATTTCTTCCCACGTCCAGGACCCTTTACCGTCCAACAGTTCCTCCCATGTCCAGACCCTTTGCTCCTGGACGCGCTGCTTGGTCCTTTTATGGTGGGTTATTCTGTCACGATCATCTAAAGGAGCGGACCAATACGCAGCGCGTGGAGTGAACATGATGACTTTATTTAATTAAAGCAACCACGAAAAAACAACAAATGACGATACGTGAAGTCCTCTGTGACACCGACAGAACATAGAACACTGGAACAGGAACAATAACCCACAAAACAAAGGTGAAAACTGACAGTTTAAATATGGCTCCCAATCAGAGATAACGAGCCGACAGCTGACACTCGTTACCTCCGATTGGGAGTCATTGACTACAACATAACCACCTAGAAAAACAACCCACAGACCTGCAAACATAGAAATACACCCGACAGAACTACCAACATAGAAAAACACCCAAATCCCCAACAAAAACAACATACACTCTAGCTCAATACAAAAGTCCTAGAGCCAGAGTGTCACATAAATCTTCATTCTAATGACAGTGAGCAAATCTCCAATCTCCACCCTATTCCCTATGTAGTGCACTACTTTAGATCTGGTCAGAATTAGCCTAGTGCACTACGTAGGGAACAGGGTGTCATTTGGGCCAGAGTCAGTAACTCCCCTGGGTATGAATTCTCTCTCTATCTTATCTGTCTTCTATATGATGTTCTCCTCTCCTCCTCTCTTCTCTCCTCTATTCACTCTATTCTATCATCCACACCACATGCCAGCTTCAACACAATCCATTTACAAGTTAAAGACACACCTTGGAATAAATAGCAAAGGAAAACTACTACTAGATGGATTTTTTATTTCCCATCACCATGAATCATATTTAATAACTGAACAGTAGCAGACCTAACTTCATCTGTTCCTGACTCTGGGTAGTGGATTAAAAAGACCATCAATCTCCAATGATATTGAAGTACAATTCTGAACATTACTGATATACTGAGTGACAAGTCAAGATATCTGCTGTTTTTATTGTTTGGTTAATAATACCACCTGCTGGACAGGTTTAATGTTGCTTGACTGAGCAGTACGGGAGAATAAAAGATGCCAAACTTAGGGTCGGTTTCCCGGACATCTCCATTGAACATGCTTTTTAGTCTAGGACTAGGCTTCATCTGTGTCCGGGAAACCGGCCCATATAGTTCAATTAGCAAGTAAGTAACACTACCTGTTCCATGATACTGAGGAAAATTACATTGAGACAGAGAACCAATTGAGAAAATATTTCAATGGTTCTGAATGACAACCAACATACATTAACAGCATACATCATGATTAATGTGAATATATAAGATTAAAACATTGCACTTAAAAAAATATGAATGCATTGAATTGTAATTCATAACATCTTCTGAAGATCAAATCAATCAAATCATTGTACATAAAAACAGAGCAGAATGAATCATCACATCTGGGGACCATCACCACCAGCATAACTAGTATCTATGTGGACCCTACTACAGTTTAACCAGCTCAGCTATAGACTACACCAGCATGACTAGTATCTATGTGGACCCTACTACAGTTTAACCAGCTCAGCAGTACCATTGAGAGAAACCCCAGGATAGAGGGGCTGAGTGAATGTGGTCTGGACTCTGTGGAGGAGGGTCATTGTGTCAGAGACACTGTAGAAGGACAGAGTACCTGCCTTGTGATCCAGGTACACTACTACTCTGGAGGACTGAGGGCCTGATACTTTAGTCCTAACACTATTGTGTATGAACAAATAACCACCTCTATAACACAGTAAACACCAGGACTTGTCATTGTATCCAAATGCACCATCTGTCTCTGTTCTGCTGATGTCTTTATATGAGACTGCTGTAACAAACCCCCCCCCACTCCACTCCACCTCCCAGTAACAGCGTCCAGACAGACCCTCTCTACACAAAACCATCAAGTAGTTTGTGAATCTGTCTGGATGAACAGGATATGGTTGGACTTGGCCTGTACGTTTCACCTTTCTGTTCCCTTTAGACAGAGAGAGGAGTGTGTGTGCTGTGTTTGGGTCCAGTGTGAGCTGACAGGAATCTGGGAGAAGAGCAGAGAAGAGACCAATGAGCGGAGTTAGAACAATAAGTTAAGTCAGATACTGTATCTACCCTGTCTTTGATTAGAGCACAGCAGAGATCAAATCAGAGAAATATGAGGAGTCAGATAGATACCCAGTCTTTGATTAGATCTACTATTGCTATATATTTCTAGAGGGATTGTTATGAGTGTCAGTAAAAAGAGACTGTTAGTTACTTCAGAATAAAGAGACTCACATTGTAAGAACTGTTCTCTGGTCTTGGGCTCTGGAGGCAGTACAACCTCCACTATATTCACTACAGACACACAAACACATTCACAGAGAGAGGGAATGTTATCATCACATCATATTCCACATGTATATGACTAGTAGGGAACTTTCAATGGTCTAAAGTTGATGTTCTTCTTATTTTCAACACACCTGTAGTGGAGATCTTGGTCCATTCTCCTTTAAGGACGTCTTCTAGTTTCTCTCTCAGTTCAGACACAGTCTTACTCACATCTCCAAAGTACTGAAGAGGACGGACAATGATGCTGGGTAAGTCTGAAGATACACTGGTACTGGAGAGAGACTGATAACTCTGGAGAGAGAGACAGATAGAGAGAGAGAGAGAGAGAGAGAGAGAGAGGGAGAGAGAGAGAGAGAGAGAGAGAGAGTGAGAGGGAGCAGAACCAAATGATTGAGAGTTTTAATTTCATATCACATGTATCAAGGCAGTTGAGTTACCTGGAGGAAATGGATGTGATCCTCTGTGTGTGAGAGCTGCTCCAACTCAGTGCTTCTCTTCCTCAGCTCAGCTATCTCCTGCTCCAGTTGCTCCAGGAGTCCTTCAGCTTGACTCACTTGAGCCTTCTCTTGGGATCTGATCAGCTCCTTCACCTCAGAGCGCCTTCTCTCAATGGAGCGGATCAGCTCAGTAAAGATCTTATCACTGTCCACCACTGCTGCCTGTGCAGAGCTCTGTTAAGAGAGAGAGAGAGAGACTTGTCTTACTTTAATGAGCCATCCTCATTACACTAACACCCCCACCCCTAAAAGCACATTGCGTGCCACCACAACCTCTACACAATCACATTATCCAGTACCCAACACCACAGTACAATACACCATCCAGCACCACATTACAACCGTACATCCATAATTTCCCAGACCTTCTAAAAAAAATCAGAGGCAGACTGTCTGAGAGACGGCAGCTGAGAGTTTGTGAAAGGCCAGGGAAATGTCAATTTGATGTCTCTGTGACAGAGAGAGTTTGGAAAGGTCTGTGAGCAGAACCTGAGAACACCCAGGATCAAAGAGTTCTGCCCTCTATAAATCAGAGTACAACTCCACAGCCGCGGCCTCATCTCCCCACAACAGAAGTTACCCACCCATCAGGCTCCCTCATCTCCCCACAACAGAAGTTACCCACCCATTAGGCTCCCTCATCACCCAACAACAGAAGTTACCCACCCATCAGGCTCCCTCATCTCCCCCACAACAGAAGTTACCCACCCATCAGGCTCCCTCATCTCCCCACAACAGAAGTTACCCACCCATCAGGCTCCCTCATCTCCCCCACAACAGAAGTTACCCACCCATCAGGCTCCCTCATCTCCCCACAACAGAAGTTACCCACCCATCAGGCTCCCTCATCTCCCCACAACAGAAGTTACCCATCCATCAGGCTCCCTCATCTCCCCACAACAGAAGTTACCCACCCATCAGGCTCCCTCATCTCCCCACAACAGAAGTTACCTAACCCATCAGGCTCCCTCATCTCCCCCACAACAGAAGTTACCCACCCATCAGGCTCCCTCATCACCCCACAACAGAAGTTACCCACCCATCAGGCTCCCTCATCTCCCCCACAACAGAAGTTACCCACCAATCAGGCTCCCTCATCTCCCCCACAACAGAAGTTACCCATCCATCAGGCTCCCTCATCTCCCCACAACAGAAGTTACCTAACCCATCAGTCTCCCTCATCTCCCCACAACAGAAGTTACCCACCCATCAGGCTCCCTCATCTCCCACACAACAGAAGTTACCCACCCATCAGGCTCCCTCATCTCCCCCACAACAGAAGTTACCCACCCATCAGGCTCCCTCATCTCCCCCACAACAGAAGTTACCCACCCATCAGGCTCCCTCATCTCCCCACAACAGAAGTTACCCACCCATCAGGCTCCCTCCTCTCCCCTACAAGAGAAGTTACTCCCCCTTCTGCTGTCCCCACCTCTCCCAAAAGCCTTGGAAGTTTGAGCAAAAAGTGACATCTTGGAAGAGCTTTACATGGAATTTCCAATAGGACACCTGCCTGGGCCCTGGTGAAACAGAGAACTGAGCCCTGTACTAGGTGCAGACACATTTTGGAAAGCAAAGGTCATTGATTTGGGCTCTAACCACTAACAACCTACCCTTACACACCTCTTTTGCTACCCTGCACTAAGATTTGTGCCATGGCTCAGCACCTGCGCCCCCTTACACCAGACCCCCAATACACTTAATTAATCACATCACTGTGTGTCTCTTGCAAAAAAATCACGTTTAAATATATTTTTTTGACATATTCCCCCAGTCTCTGCTGCCGTTCATGTTAAGGAAGTCTAACCGTGAAATCTCCACAAGAGGTGGGAGGGAAATCACCACAATCAGAAACCAGTAGAGAAGCCAATAAAGCCACCATGCCAGAAAAAACCATCCATTTAAGCAGATTCTGAAGACATGCCCTTAAGAACCCATGACCCATTTTCTCAGCCTATACCGCTTCCTGGGTGAGAGGACACTAAACCCCTCATTCTTTATCACGTGTTGTACTGACCTTACAAACCTTCCAGGATCAATCAAATAAGACTCCAGCAGAACCTTCTTTTTCCCCTTTAGTCTCCATCAGGAACCTAGAAAGTTCTCTCAGCATATATACTGGGCCCTCAGCCTGACTGGCTGTCAGCTCTGGATCCAATGAGCCGTCTGAAAACGAGACCGCCTTGTCCTCCTCTCCCTCAGACTCACCTCCCCCCTCTTCCTCCTCCTCCATTGGCTCGGTACCATCCTCCTCCTCCCCAGTCTCTGCCCCCCTGCACTTCCCCCCTGATCAGTGCCTCTTCCCCAATGACAGGCAATATTTCCTGGGATGAGCCCACCAAGCCTTCGCCCACCAGAGTCTCTGTTACTACAGAAACCTGCCTCTGCTCATGTAGCCCAGCTGCAACCCTCCCCACCACCGCTTTCTCCACGGCCTGCGCACCACCACTTGACCCTGCTCTACTCTCCTCCTTCCTGGTACCACCACCACTTGACCCTGCTCTACTCTCCTCCCTCCTGGTACCACCACCACTTCACCCTGCTCTACTCTCCTCCTTCCTGGTACCACCACCACTTGACCCTGCTCTACTCTCCTCCTTCCTGGTACCACCACCACTTGACCCTGCTCTACTCTCCTCCCTCCTGGTACCACCACCACTTGACCCTGCTCTACTCTCCTCCTTCCTGGTACCACCACCACTTGAACCTGCTCTACTCTCCTCCCTCCTGGTACCACCACCACTTGACCCTGCTCTACTCTACTCCCTCCTGGTACCACCACCACTTGACCCTGCTCTACTCTCCTCCCTCTTGGTACCACCACCACTTGACCCTGCTCTACTCTCCTCCTTCCTGGTACCACCACCACTTGACCCTGCTCTACTCTCCTCCTTCCTGGTACCACCACCACTTGACCCAGCTCTACTCTCCTCCTTCCTGGTACCACCACCACTTGACCCTGCTCTACTCTCCTCCTTCCTGGTACCACCACCACTTGACCCTGCTCTACTCTCCTCCCAGCCTCTGCCCCCTGAGTCCTAGTAGGCTGGACAATAGAACAAGTCAAATTTCACTGAAGGCTGTAAAACGGCCAAAGAACATTGGCTGAGCTGGAACACTAGCCTGAGGCCAAAGCGTTTTAATCTAGCGGTTAAGAGCGTTGGGCAGTAATCTAAAGGTGGCTGGTTCGAATCCCCGAGCCGACTAGGTGAGAAATCTGTACCCTTGTACATCGACAGATTTAGGCACTTAACCCTAGTCGTTCTGGATAAGAGCGTCTGCTAAATGACTCACATGTAAATTTAAACTAGGCCTCTGTGAAAGCGTGGCAATAACTTATTAACTTTACATTATTCACAGACAGACTCCTCTGAAGGCAGGCAGGCAGCACACTCCTGAAAACTAACTGCTCAGCAAAGCAAAGGCTCTTTTGAGAGCTACCAGATTTATATAAAAAAAGCTCATTTTCAGTGTCCAGTGTCTGTTTATATGTTAAGGGAGTGTTACTTTGGCAGATAATGTCACACATCTAAATATATATATATACTTTTTTAGATAATTAACTAAATGTATGGTGTTTTTGGTTTATGTCAGTTTCATTGTTTGTTATGCTATGAATTGTTATTTTATGGTTGTAAGTGATCAAATGAACTAGAACATTTTATATTTAGCAATTTTGAGTAATTACTACTTTAGTAAGTATACACTTAGTAAGGATATACACTTTGCTAAATGGCATATTATTATTATATTATTTATTCAGCACTACTGCAGTTGCTAAATAATTCCAATAGATGGCAGCATAAGACCACGAATGACATTTCAGAAGATTAGTTTAGTTCTCTCCCTGGATACACCACCACTCCCCCTCACAGGAAAACTCCTGCCTGAGTTTTTTACTGTCCCTTTCCACACTGCGCAAGAGGAAGGACTGAAAACACATTACTGTGAAGTAATATAATGATGATTCATGTTTATTATTACCTGTTTTTATGCTCATGTTTTAAAATTATACCTCATTACTATAACCATTATCAAAAAGCGCGAACATTAATTCAGTCACCTCTGTTCGACGTGTTTTTCTAGTACATTCATTGTCAAATTCATCAACCTGCACAGAGCCACTCTGCCTTCTCGAACAAGAAGCCAACTCATCAAACCCCGCAAAAAGCTTGTGCCGTCAGCAGCAGCGAGCACTCTGCCTTCTAGCACAAGCGAGGGGCATGTTGAGGTAAATTTTCTAACAGCGATGGTTGCATGATTTATTGGTGGGCTGGAATATATGAGATATTAAGATGATGTCATAATGCATGTTTATAGGGTTGAGGTTAGCGCATCTGTTACGGATACAGGTATCCTGTGTTTTTGTGTGTTTCTACTCCTTCTGCCCTAATCACAGGTGTCCTGTATGTTCCTGATTGGTGGTCGTTGAGGTGTCTGCTGATTGGACCAATCAGTGAACATTCCTGTGCATTGCACCACCTGTTACTCGTTTGTTCAATCACACATCCCATTGTATAAAAACCAAGTAGGAAGAATTCTGTCTAAAAACACTAGTTAGACCTGAGCGGACCACCCACTGTACTTTTGTATGACTAGCAGTAGCCTAGCGGTTCTTCAGGCAGGCTAGATCAGTTAGGGGGTTTACACTATTGTTTCATTTCTTGGGTCCTGCTCAGCCCTTTTTCCCAAACCCTTACCGTGTGTTCTGAAATAAACCATTTGTGTTTGACGGTAGTTCATGGTTGTTGTGTCACATTTGTTCTCACTGCTCCATGCCACACTCCTAATTTGCATAATTTATGTTACGGGTCTCAGGTCCATCCACCCTAGACGTTTAGAGCCACGGGGTTCGTAACATAAAGTGGGGGTTCATCCGGGATCCATCCCATGCTACTCATGCAAATTAGTAAGTGTCTGGTTCAGTGTTGAGCTTGGCAGCTGTACTACCGTTTTTTTTTGTGTGTTCAGTAGTCGACGGCTCGTGTTGCTAGTAGAATGGCTACTTTTGAGTTGGATACATTTTTGGAAAACCCTACGTGGGAGGTTTTTAATAATTGCCGTAGAGTGGATCTACAGGTTTTGGCTGACCACTTTTCTTTACCCATACCGAGGGGTTTAGTGAAAGCAGAAGTTAGGGAAGTAGTGCTAGCGATATTGTTAAACGAGCGAGTGCTTGAGTTACCGCCGCCTGAGTCTGCTGCTCCTGTAGGGGATGTGGTTGCTGTTCCTGTAAGCCCATCAGTGTCTGAGGACGAGGCTAAGGCTCCAGCCACATTGCCCCGTTATGACCCACTCTCCCCACTGACTGACAGTGATGCCAGGATGGATGTCCGCTCGACACGGCTCCAAATGGAGGCGGAAGAGCGGGCACAAATCAGGCAAGACAAGCTGGAGATGCGTAAAATGGAGCTAGAGGCAGAACAGGAGACGCGTAAGCTAGAGGCAGCACTGGAGACGCGTAAGATGGAACTGGAGATGCGTAAGATGGAACTGGAGGTGCGTAAAATGGAACTAGAGGCAGAAACAGCGAGGTTAGTCTCTGCTAATACTATGCCTGCTAGTGAGCCATCCTCACCAGCTGTGTCATCTGCTACGTTTGATATTAGTAGGCAGATCACCTTGGTACCTGTGTTCAGGGAGTCAGAGGTTGATTCCTATTTCAGTGTGTTTGAACGTATAGCAGTAGCATTGAAATGGCCCAAAGAGGTATGGTGCCTATTACTTCAGTGTAAACTAACAGGTAAAGCCCAAGAGGTTCTGGCAGCGCTACCTCTTGAAGACAGTTTGAATTATGACGTGGTCAAAGCTACTGTTCTTCGTGCCTATGAGCTTGTTCCTGAGGCATATCGACAGAGATTTAGGTCTCATAAAAAGTCTCCTACTCAGACTTATGTGGAGTTTGCTAGAGACAAAGGAAATCTGTTTGACAAATGGCACAGTGCTAGTAAAGTAACTGATTTTAACTCTCTACGGGAGTTAATCTTGTTAGAAGAGTTAAAAAATTGCTTACCAGAACGCATTGTAGTTTATCTGAACGAACAGAAAGTATCCTCACTGTCGGAAGCGTCTGTATTGGCAGACGAGTTTGTGTTGACGCATAAGAGCGTGTTTTCAGCTCGTACAG
Source organism: Coregonus lavaretus (assembly GCF_964263955.1). Lineage (NCBI taxonomy): Eukaryota > Metazoa > Chordata > Actinopteri > Salmoniformes > Salmonidae > Coregonus > Coregonus lavaretus. The sequence goes on from NW_028162049.1 coordinate 232,545, forward strand.
AGAGCAGGGCTGCAGAGTTGCAAACTTTTAGTCCTAGTCGACCAGTAGTACATCCAGCACGCCCAAAAGATGTGCGTCGCTGTTTCTATTGTCATAAGGTGGGACATATGGTTAATGATTGCTTTCTGCTTAAACGCAAACCGGGGATGCCTCAGCACGCCAGGCCGCCAACGGGTGTTGGGCTGATTCGTACGGTTGTAAGGCCGGAATCAAGACAGAGGCCTCATACTGAATGTGGTTTGAAAGTCCCTGTCCCAGATCACAGTTATGAACCGTTCATTTTTGAGGGGTTTGTTTCTATATCAGATGACGAAGCGTCTCAGCGTCCAGTTAGAATCCTCAGAGATACTGGTGCGGCGCAGTCGTTCATACTAGCTGATGTGTTGCCCTTGTCTAATAATACATATTGTGGGTCCAGTGTGTTAGTAAAAGGAATTGAAATGGGTTTCGTCCCAGTGCCATTGCACTTTGTGAACGTACACTCTGAGTTAGTCAGTGGATTGTTCAGAGTTGGCGTACGTCCTATGTTGCCAGTAAAAGGTGTGACATTTATAATGGGCAACGATATTGCCGGAGGAAAGGTGATACCCGTATTGGAGGTATTGGATAAAAGTGACCAGTCTCTCTCCGAGGAGCTGGCACAGGGTTATCCAGATGTGTTCCCCGCTTGTGCTGTCACACATGCTCAAGCACGACAAGTGGGTGAAGTGGTAGATTTGTCAGACACGATTCTATTCAGAGAGTGTGACCCAGAGGATAGTTCGGGTGCTACCTCTGGTAAGCTGGTGCAGTCTGACCAACAGCCCAGAGAAAGGAAGAAGGATGTGGAACTTGTTGCTGAGGCAATACAGTTACCAGTTACTCGTGAGCAGCTGATCGCTAACCAACAGGTTGACATTAGCCTGGCTAAATGTTTTTCTAGTGTTGTCTCAGAGGAAGAGCTAAAGAAGAAAAACATGGCATATTTCATTGATGGTAATCTCCTCATGCGTAAATGGACATCCCATGTTGACGCTGGCGAAGATTGGAATGCTGTTTACCAAATAGTGATTCCTACAGCCTTTCGACAAAATGTTTTATCCCTCGCTCATGATCACCAGTGGTCCGGACATCTGGGAGTCACCAAGACTTATGATCGAGTTTTGCGACATTTCTTTTGGCCTGGTTTAAAGCAAGATGTGGCTCAGTTCTGTCGGACTTGCCACACCTGTCAAGTAGTTGGGAAACCGAACCAGGTTATTTCCCCCGCGCCCCTTTGTCCCATACCGGCCATAGGTGAACCATTCGAACATGTGATGGTTGATTGTGTTGGACCATTACCAAAAACAAAATCTGGTAACCAGTTTATGTTGACAATTATGTGTGTGGCCACCAGGTACCCAGAGGCCATTCCTCTGCGAAGGATTACTGCTCCGGTGGTGAGTAAAGCGTTGATCAAATTCTTCTCAACTTTTGGATTACCTAAGGTGATACAAACTGATCAGGGTACGAATTTCCTTTCTAAACTTTTCAAACAAGTGTTAAAATCCTTGTCAGTTACACACCGTGTGTCAAGCGCATATCACCCAGAGTCTCAGGGTGCGCTTGAACGTTGGCATCAGACCCTGAAGTCTATGCTCTGTAAATATTGCTTGGAATCTGAGAAAGATTGGGATGAGGGAGTTCCTCTAGTTTTGTTTGCTGTCCGTGAGACAGTACAGGAATCTCTAGGGTTCAGCCCAGCTGAACTGGTGTTTGGACACACCATGAGAGGACCTATGAAAGTCCTTAAGGATCAGTTTTTGTCACAAGAGTTGTGTGTGAAAGAAAATGTGTTGGACTACGTTAGTCGCTTTCGTGAGCGCCTACATGCTGCCTGTGCTCTAGCAAAGGAAGCACTGTCTTCCTCACAGAAACGGATGAAACGACACTATGACACACAGGCTGTTTCTCGTTCACTGCAGCCAGGTGACCGAGTTCTTGTGTTGTTGCCTGTGCCAGGAGCGTCATTGTCAGCACGTTTCTCTGGTCCTTATGTCATTGAAAAGAAACTAACTGAAACTGACTATGTGATACATACTCCTGATAGAAAACGCCAATCTCGTGTGTGCCACGTTAACATGTTGAAGACATACCACACCAGACCCGTCACTCAGGTAGACAGTCCAGAGAAACTGGCCGAGTCGGCTGTCTCTGTTGCTGCTACGGCTGTAGTGGGAGGTCATGTTAATGATGTGGACGGAGATGGTTTAGAGTTGCGCAATACTCAGCAGCAGTGTGCTAGATTGCCCAATTCAGAGATGCTGCTGTCTCTCCCGTCAAGCCTGATTCATTTAACGGACAGACAGTCAGATGATATTGTGAGACTATTACACAGCTTTCCGTGTCTTTTTAATGATGTTCCTACATGTACAAATGTGTTAGAACATGACATTAATGTTGGAAACGCTGCACCTATCAAGCAACATCCTTATCGTGTCAACGTCTCTAAGAGAAAGATAATGAGGGGTGAGGTCGGTTATTTGCTGGAGAATAACCTGGCTATGCCAAGTTCAAGTCCTTGGAGTTCTCCGTGCATTCTGGTTCCTAAACCTGATGGGACATCCAGATTATGTACGGACTATCGGAAGGTCAATGCTGTCACAGTGCCCGACTCGTTCCCGTTACCCAGACTGGATGACTGTATTGATACTATTGGTGCTGCTACTTATGTAACCAAACTAGATCTTCTAAAAGGTTACTGGCAGGTGCCGTTAACCCCACATGCCTCCGACATCTCTGCCTTTGTGACCCCAGATCACTTCCTACAATACGCTGTTATGGCATTTGGGATGCGGAACGCACCAGCCACTTTCCAACGCATGGTTAACACAGTATTGGCTGGAGTTCCTAATTGTAGTGCTTACCTTGATGATCTGGTAATTTATTCAACTGAGTGGTCTGATCATGTTAACACTCTAAGGGTAGTGTGTGAACGTCTAGCAACCGCTTCTCTAACCCTGAACTTAGTAAAGTGCGAGTTTGGGAAGGCCACTGTTACTTATCTTGGTAAACAGGTCGGCCATGGTCAGGTGCGCCCTGTAGATGCCAAGGTCTCCGCTATAAACGCATTTCCCGCACCTACCACCAGAAGAGAGCTACGCCGTTTTTTAGGGATGGTTGGCTACTACCGTAGTTTCTGTAAAAATGTCTCTGCTGTAGTTGCTACATTAACGGATTTGCTCAGTCCTGCGAGAAAATGTGTATGGTCTGAAGATTGTCGTACTGCTTTCAACACTGCTAAAGCACTCTTATGTAGTACTCCTGTTCTTGCTGCGCCAGATTTTGAACGACCGTTTAAACTGGAGGTAGATGCAAGTGCCAGAGGTGCTGGGGCTGTTCTACTGCAGCAAGACCAGAGTGGAGTGGACCATCCTGTCTGTTATTTTTCACGGAAATTTAACAAATGTCAGACAAACTATTCCACCATTGAACAAGAAGCTCTAGCTTTGTTGTTAGCTCTGCAGTACTTTGAAGTTTATGTTGGTTCCAGTGCATTACCAGTAGTAGTGTATACTGACCATAACCCCTTAGTTTTTCTCCACCGGATGTACAACCAGAACCAACGCCTTATGCGTTGGGCACTTGTCGTGCAAAATTATAATTTGGAGATCCGCCACAAAAAGGGGTTGGATAATGTGTTGGCAGATGCTTTGTCTCGTGTTTGATGATCTAGGTTTTTTGTGTTATCCCGGTAGGATGATTTGTGAATTTGGGTGTTGTGATAGTACGTGTGTCGCAAACCATTGTGGTTTGCTCTTTTAAGGGTGGGAGTGTTACGGATACAGGTATCCTGTGTTTTTGTGTGTTTCTACTCCTTCTGCCCTAATCACAGGTGTCCTGTATGTTCCTGATTGGTGGTCGTTGAGGTGTCTGCTGATTGGACCAATCAGTGAACATTCCTGTGCATTGCACCACCTGTTACTCGTTTGTTCAATCACACATCCCATTGTATAAAAACCAGTCTTGTGTTTGTTGAGAGAGAGAGAGATTTTTTTCCATATGTGAGTATGGACACTGTTGTGTCCTGTGTATTGTGTACTCACTAAGTTGCTGGTTACCCTGTTGGTAACTTTGTTAGAATCTATTTCTTTATGTGAGTGTGGATACTGTTGTGTCCTGTGTATTGTGTACTACTTAATTGCTGATTACCCTGTTTGGTAGCTTTGTGTGTTTCTGGGAAAAGGGGAGTTTAAGCTAGTTGCCCTTGGGCGTACATTACCCGTAGGAAGAATTCTGTCTAAAAACACTAGTTAGACCTGAGCGGACCACCCACTGTACTTTTGTATGACTAGCAGTAGCCTAGCGGTTCTTCAGGCAGGCTAGATCAGTTAGGGGGTTTTACACTATTGTTTCATTTCTTGGGTCCTGCTCAGCCCTTTTTCCCAAACCCTTACCGTGTGTTCTGAAATAAACCATTTGTGTTTGACGGTAGTTCATGGTTGTTGTGTCACATTTGTTCTCACTGCTCCATGCCACACTCCTAATTTGCATAATTTATGTTACGGGTCTCAGGTCCATCCACCCTAGACGTTTAGAGCCACGGGGTTCGTAACAGCATCTGACTAGTGATTATTTGGCCGGGGTTCAATACCTGCTAGAGTTAATATTTGTTGCTCTCCCAAAAGCAACACAGGCCTAATACGAGATATATAGCTAACTGTAAAGTAATGAGTGACCTTTTTAGAAAATCATAGGACATAGTCTTTGTTTGCATGCTATTTTATGCTTGTAGCCTATAACGGATGCATTGTGGTCTAATGCAGCCATCTATTGGAAATATTTAGCAATTAAAAGTTAATTATTCACGTAAAGACATTGGTGAGGCAGCTGAGAAATAAAGTGTATTTTTCTTATTAATTCCGGAGATCAGTCTCAAACCTGCCCCACCTATGAAATGCCAATTGCTGGACTTTCACATAGAGGTTACTAGGTCACACCCAGTTCAAACCACATTTTAAAAAATAAAACAAATGTGTTGTTTATCAAGTGTTCTGCCTTGCAATAATACATATAATAAAATGACTAATAAAGGTTACATAGGTTTTATTTAAAAAATAACAATAAATGCTTTTTAGTACTATAATGGTATTTACTAACATAAAATTATTACTAAAATAGTTTCTAAAACGTGTTCTAGGCTACCCTACCCTAGAATTAGGGTTAGGGGTTAGAGTTAAGGCTAAAATAGGTTATAAGTAGGGTTAGAGTTTCTGTATAGCACTTTGTGACATCTGCTGATGTAAAAAGGACTTTATAAACACATTTGATTGATTGATTGTTAGGTTTAGGGTATTTAAAGGAAAACAAATGAATAGGTTTATAGCTCTCTTGCTCCTTCCTGTGGCCTTCTGTGGGTACTACATACCTCATTCACGACACTTGCTAGGCTCATTATCTGAGGTAGCAACTGTGTCAGATCTATAAATCAATGAGCTACACCTATCCATTTAGTTTACAACTCAGTGAACCTGCGCAGCACTCGCTCAATTCAATGCCTACAAACTTACAGATTTTGACACATATCAAATTACCCAGCAGAAATATAGAAACAATAAATGTTTAAAAAAATTAAAAAGTTATTTCTTAATTGAAAAAATGTATTCTGGCTGTTTAAAATCAGCCACATCTTGAAAAAGAGGACGGACATGCGTTTTGTTTTGATTATACACCTTTTTCTGGAAGAAAATATGAATAACCGTGACCAGAAAATGTTAATTTTTTGATTGCCTCTGCGCAAACCATACGTAGCACTGTGGGTCACCACAAGGTGTACCCAGGTGAACAGTGAGTTTGCTCACCTAGTAGTCATAACCTTGTTAATAAAAAGTTACCTGAGGTAAAGCTACAATGTTAATACGGGCTGGTCTCATTACCAACAATAGTGAAGCTGGCATTGTGACGCAGAACAATGGGCTGGGAATATAACTTTCATTAGGCGAGTTGGTGCCACAGACCTCAAAACAACTAATAGGAGCTGGCAGGGTGAAACATGTCCTAATATTTCTAAACTACGGCAAGCATCTGGGACATATGGTAATATTATGAAACTGGGCTCCATGGCGGATGTAATTAAGTAGTTTATCAGAAAAAGGCGTTAAAAATGTATTGTGTCCAGCCTAGTCCTAGTCCCCGCTGCCGGTTGGTCGCGCTTGTCTGCACTAGCATTATGCCCTACATCCCCACACTAGAAACACCCAAAACTATCTGTGCTAGCAAACCCTGCGTTCCACCCCTCCCCTGCGTAACCTTGACGTTTGTTAAGAAACAAACACTTGTCTACAAAAAGAGACATGTTTAACGGCTTCCGCTTGGCACCCAGCCGAGAGCACACGAAAACCACTTTCAAATTTACCAAAACGAACCAACTACTTCCGGTCTGTTCGTAAGTAATAAACGGAGGCAGATTAGCCACCACAACTCTTGTCGAAAGAGGAGAAATCTGCTCCAACACACACACTCGCAAAAAGACAAACATTTTTCATTAACACAACCACCGCCTTGTTCATTCTGGATGCAGAGTGCAGATGTTCTGCTCCAACCTGTTCGCCGACCATGAGCAAAACTTCCTCCACACCTTTCTCCGGAACGCACCCAAAGCGACAGCGTTTCTTCTCCACTCGGATGAGGCCATCACGCCGCCCTAACAAACTACCCCTACTCCCCCTTCAACTCTAAACGATAAAAAGTGGAAACCAATAAACAAACCCTCCACCATGACAAAATAAATTAAGAAAATACGTAAGAACCAAAAGAAAAAAGAATAGTAGCCCTCCTCACGAACCACAAAACTCTCACACAACCAACTTCTTCTTCTATGATATAATGGCGGTCCACAAACCAACGTTAAAGGTTCATGCCGCCACCTACTGTGCTGGAGTGTGTGGTCAATCACGGTTTCCAACATTTCTAAATCCTCCTACCTAACTCAGTACTTCTGAGAAAATAAAGAAGAGCCCTACTAACTTCTAATAGACCCTCCCCCATCCCCCAAATCCCTTCCAAACCCCCCCAACCCCGTCCAACCTCAATGACCCTACACTTCAATCTTTCCATCTCTTCAACATACTTACAACAATATAACAACACATGCTCCACCGTTTCATCGACCATGCCTTCCAGACACAAACCATTCACATGCTTGCCAACCAGATGTAATGACGAGTTCAATGTTCTAAGCGCAATCAAGGAAACACCACCTCTTCCTTCCTAATCTGACTTTTGAATCTTGGTCCATCGACCTTTCTGTAAAACTGTAAACTATTAATATAAATGCCGGCCCTTGTGCTCAGAGTACCATCTCTTCTGCCACACATCTATCAAAATGGCTCTGATCTTACATTTGGCCTCACCTCTACCCAGTGGAACATTAATATCAATTATATCTTGTTTCAAAGCTCTTTTAGCTAACTGGTCTGCAATTTCATGCCCTTCCACACCCGTATGTGCTGGGACCCAGCAGAATCTCACTACTACACCCATTCTCTCAATTCTCCATAATAACATTAATACCTCCAATAGCAGGTCACTCCTATTAGATTTACCAGATGATAAACTATTCAATACAGACAAAGAATCTGAGTATACTATAACTCTAACAGGTTGTACGTCCTCCACCCACTGGAGGGCAACTATTATCACCAACAGTTCAACTGAGTACACTGACAGTTCATCTGTTAGTCTTCTACATATCTGCACATCATTCAGGAATTCAGGAACATAAACGCCTGCTCCTGTGCGCCCACTATCTGGGTCCTTGGATCCATCTGTGAAAAGCGGTAAAAAATTATATAAACTTCTACCAATGTAATTGTCAAACAGTTTCTCTATATCACTGACTTCTGACCAATCTTTCCTTTTCTCTACCAAGGTTAGATCAACAACAGGGTCTGGGAGTAACCATGGAGGAACATCCCCTATCACCACAGAAGGGCCAACCTCCAACTCCCTCAAACCTCTCTCATCAGCAAGCTTTCCAACTTTCCAACCAAAACCACTGCCTTGTCTACTAGTATATTCCCAACAGTCATCTAGAACAGTATCAGTGGGATGCTCAACCTCACAGCCTTTCAACCCAATAAGATAATGACAATATTTACACTGTATTTCCAAAGGCACCTCTCCTGCCTCCACCAGTAAGGCACATACAGATGTTGATTTAAATGCACCAATTTATATCCTTAAAGCTTTATACTGGATTCTGTCTTTGCCGCTGTTCCATAAACTATACACCCAAAATCAATTGTCGTCCTGATCAGAGCTCTATAAATATCCATCAACGATTGTCTGTCAGCACCCCATTCATAACCAGAGACCCACACAACCAACTACCACAAAAGTGATGGAATGAGAGAGACATAGACATCGTTACAACACTGTACATAGCCATAATATAACGGTTCTTCTTCTTTGGTGTTTAACGGCGGTTGGCATCCAATATGTTGCATTACCGCCCCCAACTGGACTAAAATATCAATCCATTATACTTTGTGACACAAAATGGGAAAAGGGGAAATTATAATAATACAGAAAAACACCCTTACAACTAACCCTACACTCATTAAATACCCACTACCCCATTCCACTACTTTGACCCTATCTGCTCCTGGACCATGCCAACGGCCTGGGAGGACGGAACACCACCACTCAACACACCCTGTAACTCTTCTGAAGTCTAATCTTGTATGCCCAAATACTTCTCTGAAGCTGCCACCACAACATATTTTTTATTTGATTTACGTTCCATTTCTGCTGTACAGTTGATAACCATTGCTATGAATGCTAAGAAGCTATCTTTACCGAGGCATATATCACTCGTTGGCCTATCCCTCTGTGCTGACACAGATCTACTACTCACAGGGATCCTCTCAGGATCGCTCACCCTTGACCCATCCTCCTCTACTTTCTTCACTGCCTCAGCATATGACACCTTCTGCACTACTCTGACTCTAGCCACCTCAACCTGCCTCTCTCGTACCGGACACTTCCGATCCCCAGCAACATGGGCATCCCAACAGTTGACACACACAACTTTATCCACCGAAACTACACAAACCTCTATCCCATGCCCTCCTGCACACTTCCCACATCTTGGAATCTCCCTCCTACAAACTGCTGCAACATGACCATAAACGTTGCACCTGAATCAGCGCAGTGGATTCGCCACAAAAGCTCTAACAGGATAACTCATATATCCTAACATGACTTTATCGGGTAAAGACTCAAAACTCAAAAGAGCTGACAGTGACTCCTATGTTTCACCACGCTCAACACAGGGTCTGCACCAAACAGAGGGCATCACAAACACCAGGAATCTTCATCTTCAATTGCTCCACCTCCACACTTAACATTACCCCAGAAATCACTCCTTTCAATGGTGCCCTGTTCCTAAGAGCAAAGCAAGAAACAGATCTTGACCCAAGTTGCGTGACACGGAGCGCCCACTTCAACTGCACCCAACTCCTTTCCCACCCACCCTGAAACCACAACTGGATCTGCCAAAAGGTATGGATCCACTTTCTCCAACAATGTAACTCCTACTGCACCAGATTATTCTTTATCATGTCCATTGATGCCAGGCTCTGGTTCTGAACTCTTCACCACACCTTCTACCTCACTTAACTCTCCCTCATTCATTTCCATTTCACCTCCAGAACTCGGTCTGACTCACTCTGTTTTCACTTGATTTATAACATTTGAAATGTCTCTATTACCTTGAAACGTCTGTGAGTGTAACGTTTACTGTTCATTTCTGATCATTGATTCCACTTTCTTTTATTATCTATTTAACCTGCTTTGATAATGTAACATATGTTTCCCATGTCAATACAGCCCATTTAATTGAATTGAGAGAGAGTGAGAGAGAGAGAGCTCCCTGTTAATGTATAGCGGACATGAGTCACTCATGGTTACTCATGGTTATGTGATGAGGTAGCCCCACTTGTGACTTTAAAATCAGTGTCGGCCCAGTAGGGAATCTCCTCTTGGTGGAACTTAATAATATATAACATGCCATTTAGCAGACGCTTTTATCCAAAGCGATTTACAGTCATGTGTGAAAACATTTTTACGTATGGGTGGTCCTGGGGATCGAACCCCCAAGATGTTGGTTTCTCCCTCAGTAGACCCGGGTTCATATCCCGTCAGTTACATTAAGCCGTGTGTTCTCTGAAAGGGGTCCTGTTTCCAACAGTGGGGTCAGTGGGATTAGATAGAGGCCTGTCTCTCTCCCTCTCTCTCTCTCTGACAGGAGGAGAGAAGTGAAATGGTGTGTCTCCTCTGGTCAACAATACTCACCTTGAGAGACTCCACAGCCTGTTGGAGCTCCTTCAGCTCCTTCTCTCTCTCCTGGAATCTCTGCTGGACCTTCTGCTGACTCGTCCCCAGCTGCCTCTGTGGAGAATCACTCTTCAATGAGCTATCAAGCTTTATTTGTCCACTAGATCAATAGTATAGTAATGTGACATAGGGCACATAGAAGTTAGGGATTAAAATGTTGAGGAACTGTCTGTGTGAAATTATTTTATTATGTTGTTATGTGAATGATTATAGTTTTTATGGTAGGCGTACATGTATCAAGGGGTTGAGGCTGAACTTTGGACTCATAAAAGGGCATTCGGAATGATAATGTTGTTTGACTTTAGAAAATGGTGATACATTTGGAGCAAACCCAATATACTGAAGGTTTGTGTTCATATTTGTTCTGCCGTGCATCGATATCATTTGAATGATCTCATATTCAAACAGCCTTAGTTCCTACTGTATCTTTATTTCTTTGTTTATCAGACAGTCACCAACAAGTAGTTCTGGTCTTACCTGTTTATCAGTCCTCTCTACTGCAGCTGACACTGTATTATGGCCTTTATGTTCATCCACTGTACACAGATAACAGATACACTGCTGATCGGTACGACAGTAAACTTCCAGCAGTTTGTCATGATGAGAGCAGATATTCTCCTGTAGTTGTGGGGTGGCTTTGACCAGCTTGTGGTTCTTGAAAGCAGGAAATTCATAGTGAGGTTGGAGGTGAGTCTCACAGTAAGAGGCCAGACACACCAGACAGGACATGAGGGCTTTCTGCTTTCTAGTCCCAGTGCAGACATCACACGCCACATCTCCAGGTCCAGCATAGCACAGAGCAGGAGGGGGAGCAGCCTGGAGTCCTGTCTTCTTCAGTTTCTCCACCACTTCAGCCAACATGTTATTTTTCCTCAGATTAGGCCTTGGAGTGAAGGTCTCTCTGCACTGAGGACAGCTATAGACCCCTTTCAGACGATCCTGATCCCAGCTTTCTTTAATACAGTCCATACAGTAGCTGTGTCCACAGGCAGTAGTCACCGGATCCTTCAGTGGATCCAGACAGATGGAGCAATGGAACAGGCCCTGATTCTCTGCCATTTTGGTGCTCTCTCCCGTAGGTTAATCAATGGCAGTGTCAAAGATTAATTTGTGTTTCATGAAACTCTACACCAGAGGACAGGAAGTGGCTTCCTACTTAACAGTGTACTCTGTATGTAGAGGGGGTGTGGTTTATTTGATAAGGAAATGTGACAGAGTGTTGGGTAGTAGCCAGAGATGGTTAGTATTTATGTTACATCTATATGAAATATGTATTTTAACTACTTCTGAGTATTTTGTCATTTTAATCACACTGGGCTGAACTACACTCCAATGTATTTTTATTTTCAAAATACAAAATACTCTTTTGTACCATTTTTAAAAATAGTGGTTCACATTTTGCATTAATTGAAAGTCGCTCTGGATAAGAGCGTCTGCTAAATGATTAAAATGTAAATGTACATGTAAAAATGTATCATTGCAATCACTTAAAAACTCAATTTAAAGATTTACTTCAGGATTTAGGCAGTGAAGCCCTTTATCTACTTCCCCAGAGTCAGATGAACTCATGGACACCATTTTAATGTCTCTGCATCCAGTATGAAGGAAGTTAGAGGTCGTTTTGGGAGCCAATGTCAACTAGAGCAATGACAGGAAGTCTATGGCATGCTAGCAGTTACTATAGACTTCATAGCGCTAATGTTAGTTAGAAACTTCCTTCAAACTGTAGAGACAAATAAATTGTTCCATTCATTCATTGATTTTTAGAACATTTTCAGGTCATTGTTTGTTTTCAGTGGAAAGTCCAAATACATGATTTTTCAGATGATGGGAGTAAAACAGGCAAATCTATAATGTTTATTTATGCTCCATAAAGTTGTCCTAGAATCTGTTGTTACCCTGACCTCTCCCACAGATTCCATCAGGTTACTACATTCAGACCATGACCTCTAACCTGCACCTGAACAGCTTCCTCCTGCCCATCGGTGCCATGAACATCATCAGCATCCTACCTCTGCTGATGCTGGCCAATCTCATGGAGTGTGTCACCTCCTGCTACCTGTCCATGGAGAAAACACACTTCTACCCCGCCAGAGTCATCAGTAAGCACACACACACACACAGATACACACACACAGATACACACACACACGCACCGCACAGATACACACATACACAGACTGACACACAGACACACACATGCACAAATACCATCCACATCAATGAGCCAGTCAATGTTAATGTCTCTCTCTCCCTCTCTCTCTGTTTCTCTCCCTCTCCCCTCCCTCCTCTCCTCTCTCAGTGCTGGGTCATGCGTGTGCGGCCCAGTCTGTCCTGGTAGCGGGCCTGTCTGAGGTCCACAGGAAGGGCTATCCTCTGACGGAGCAGGCCCTGTCAGGGAAGGTGCTCCAGGTGTCCTCCATGGCCTGCTTCCAGCTGGCTCCCCAGTACATCCTACTGGGGCTGGCTGAGGCCCTCGTCACCCCTGCCTGTGAGTGACAGAGAGCCAGCACGTATTTCTGACACACCTATTGCTGCTACACTGTTCATACACAGAGACAAACTGGGTTTGAGATTTCGAATGTCAATGGACACCATATGTAGTTGAGATGAAGTTAGAATGTGGAGTGTTGGAACCAACTGCCAACATGGAGGATAGTATTCTGAACTCTGGAAGCTAGGGTTAGGATGCCCCCTACTGGTGTATTAGAGACAGACAAGAGACGTTTGAACCAAATGAATGCTTCTTTCTCTTCCCAGCCTTCCTCTCTTCTCTGTTCCAGGCTCTGTGATCTCCTTCCACCTGACACCCAGTCATATCAGAGGCATCTCCCTGCACTTCCTCCCCCTGTCCTACGGAGGGGGCTGTTTCCTGGGAGCCCTCATCATCCAGCTGGTCTACCTACTCTCTGGAGGTAAAGGCTTCACTAACAGATGCATCATCGTAACCATAGAAACTGAAGAGGAACATACATTCATGTTGGAATGGTTGATGGGGTTCTGTCTGCATTATGGTGATTCAGTCCTATGGCCACTGAAAGTACTGTTCTCCTGTCCAACTACAGGTAACTTCTACCCAAACACACTGCATGAAGGGAATCTGGAGCATTTCTTCTTCTTCTTAGACATGTTGATGACCATAAACACTCTGGTGTTCTGGTGGATATCTTCCAGGTACAGTATGAGAACCTCTCATGTATCAATATAGTCACTGTAGATGAGGCAGAGGACATGAGGATTTTCAGTGATACACATTTGAGAATTTCCTTGACCCCTTGAGGTGACCTGAACAAAGTATTAATATAGTCTGTGCAGATGAGACAGGTGACAGTATTGAGACAGGTGACAGTATTGAGACAGGTGACAGTATTGAGTCAGGTGACAGTATTGAGGCAGGTGACAGTATTGAGACAGATCCACCCTAGCAGTCTCTCCTCCCCTGTGTCCCAGGAACCTAGACCTGAGTGTAGTGCAGAGTAGAGGAGTAGGAAGCAGCCTTCTGGCAGAGAAACTCCTGCAGTACAAGACCTGCCTGTGATTCTTCGACACCATGGAACGCTCCTCCACAACAGTCTCCATAGAAACAGGGTTGTGACCTCTACACTACCTTAGTCCCCTGAAGCGCTGGACAAATGCATGTGGACACCTAATCATCGAACATCTCATTCCAAAATCATGGGCATTAATATGGAGTTTGTCCCCCCTTTGCTGCTATAACAGCCTCCACTCTTCTAGGAAGGCTTTCCACTAGATGTTGGAACATTGCTGCAGGGACTTGCTTCCATTCAGCCACAAGAGCATTAGTGAGGTCGGGCACTGATGTTGGGCGATTAGGCCTGGCTCGCAGATGGCGTTCTTATTCATCACAAAGGTGTTCGATGGGGTTGAGGTCAGGGCTCTGTGCAGGCCAGTCAAGTTCTTCCACACCGATCTCGGCAAACCATTTCTCTATGGACCTCGCTTTGTGCATGGGGGCATTGTCATGTTGAAACAAATAAGGCCTTCCCCAAACTGTTGCCACAAAGTTGGAAGCACAGAATCATCTAGAATGACATTGTATGCTGTAGCGTTAATATTTCCCTTCACTGGAACTAAACCATGAAAAACAGCCCCAGACCATTATTCCTCCTCCACAAAACGTAATAGTTAGCACTATGCATTGGGGCAAGTAGGTTTTCCTTGCATCCGCCAAATCCAGATTCGTCAGTCGGCCTGCCAGATGGTGAAGTGTGATTCATCACACGTTTCCACTGCTCCAGAGACCAATAGCGGCGAGCTTTACACTACCAGCCGAAGCTTGGCATTGCGCATGGTGATCTTAGGCTTGTGTGTGGCTGCTCGTCCACGGATCCCATTTCATGAAGCTCCTGACGAACAGTTCTTGTGTTGACACTGCTTCCAGAGGGAGTTTGGAACTCAGTAGTGAGTGTTGCAACCGAGGACAGACGATTTTTAAGTGCTACGCGCTTCAGCACTCGGCGGTCCCGTTGTGTGAGCTTGTGTAGCCTACCACTTTGCGGCTGAGCCATTGTTGCTCCTAGACGTTTCCACTTCAGAATAACAGCACTTACAGTTGACCGGGGCAGCTCTAGCAGGGCAGAAATTAGACCAACTGACTTGTTAGAAAGGTGGCATCCTATGACGGTGCCACGTTGAAAGTCATTGAGCATTTTAGTAAGCCATTCTACTGCCAATGTTTGTCTCATGGCCCTGTACTCTTCAATTTTTACCAGTGAACTTCCACTGGCATTACACAAAGCATGTGTGTCCATGTATGCTGATGATTCAACCATATACACATCAGAAACCACAGCTAATGAAGTCACTGAAACCCTTAACAAAGAGGTGCAGTCTGTTTTATTGTACATATTACCTCAACTACCTCAACTAGCCGGTGCCCCCGCACATTGACTATGCAACGGTACCCCCCTGTATATACAGTGGGGGAAAAAATTATTTAGTCAGCCACCAATTGTGCAAGTTCTCCCACTTAAAAAGATGAGAGAGGCCTGTAATTTTCATCATAGGTACACGTCAACTATGACTGACAAAATGAGGAAAAAAATTCCAGAAAATCACATTGTATGATTTTTAATGAATTTATTTGCAAATTATGTTGGAAAATAAGTATTTGGTCAATAACAAAAGTTTCTCAATACTTTGTTATATACCCTTTGTTGGCAATGACACAGGTCAAACGTTTTCTGTAAGTCTTCACAAGGTTTTCACACACTGTTGCTGGTATTTTGGCCCATTCCTCCATGCAGATCTCCTCTAGAGCAGTGATGTATTGGGGCTGTCGCTGGGCAACACGGACTTTCAACTCCCTCCAAAGATTTTCTATGGGGTTGAGATCTGGAGACTGGCTAGGCCATTCCAGGACCTTGAAATGCTTCTTACGAAGCCACTCCTTCGTTGCCCGGGCGGTGTGTTTGGGATCATTGTCATACTGAAAGACCCAGCCACGTTTCATCTTCAATGCCCTTGCTGATGGAAGGAGGTTTTCACTCAAAATCTCACCACACATGGCCCCATTCATTCTTTCCTTTACACGAATCAGTCGTCCTGGTCCCTTTGCAGAAAAACAGCCCCAAAGCATGATGTTTCCACCCCCATGCTTCACAGTAGGTATGGTGTTCTTTGGATGCAACTCAGCATTCTTTGTCCTCCAAACACGACGAGTTGAGTTTTTACCAAAAAGTTATATTTTGGTTTCATCTGACCATATGACATTCTCCCAATCCTCTTCTGGATCATCCAAATGCACTCTAGCACGGGCCTGGACATGTACTGGCTTAAGCAGGGGGACACGTCTGGCACTGCAGGATTTAAGTCCCTGGCGGCGTAGTGTGTTACTGATGGTAGGCTTTGTTACTTTGGTCCCAGCTCTCTGCAGGTCATTCACTAGGTCCCCCCGTGTGGTTCTGGGATTTTTGCTCACCGGTCTTGTGATCATTTTGACCCCACGGGGTGAGATCTTTCGTGGAGCCCCAGATCGAGGGAGATTATCAGTGGTCTTGTATGCCTTCCATTTCCTAATAATTGCTCCCACAGTTGATTTCTTCAAACCAAGCTGCTTACCTATTGCAGATTCAGTCTTCCCAGCCTGGTGCAGGTCTACAATTTTGTTTCTGGTGTCCTTTGACAGCTCTTTGGTCTTGGCCATAGTGGAGTTTGGAGTGTGACTGTTTGAGCTTGTGGGCAGGTGTCTTTTATACTGATAACAAGTTCAAACAGGTGCCATTAATACAGGTAACGAGTGGAGGACAGAGGAGCCTCTTAAAGAAGAAGTTACAGGTCTGTGAGAGCCAGAAATCTTGCTTGTTTGTAGGTGACCAAATACTTATTTTCCACCATAATTTGCAAATAAATTCATTAAAAATCCTACAATGTGATTTTCTGGAATTGTTTTCCTCAATTTGTCTGTCATAGTTGACGTGTACCTATGATGAAAATTACAGGCCTCTCTCATCTTTTTAAGTGGGAGAACTTGCACAATTGGTGGCTGACTAAATACTTTTTTCCCCACTGTATAGCCTCCCTACTGTCACTTTATTTTACTGTATATATAGCCTCCCTACTGTCACTTTATGTCACTTTATTTTACTTCTGCTCTTTTTTTCTCAACACTTTTTTGTTGTTGTTTTATTCTTACTTTTTTTGTTTAAAATAAATGCACTGTTGGTTAAGGGCTGTAAGTAAGCATTTCACTGTAATGTCTGCACCTGTTGTATTCGGCGCATGTGACCAATAAAATTTGATTTGATTTTATTTGATTTTGGAATGGGTGGCCAGTAATAAACTGGTCCTGAACATTTCTAAAACTAAGAACGTTGGATTTGGTACAAATCATTCCCTAAATTCTAGACCTCAGCTGAATCTGGTAATGAATGGTGTGGCTGTTGAACAAGTTGAGGAGACTAAATTACTTGGCGTTACCTTAGATTGTAAACTGTCATGGTCAAAACATATAGATTCAATGGTTGTAAAGATTGGGACAGGTCTGTCCGTAATAAAGAGATGCTCTGCTTTTTTGACACCACACTCCACAAAGCAAGTCCTGCAGGCTCTAGTTTTGTCTTATCTAGATTATTGTCCAGTCATAATGGTCAAGTGCTGCAAAGAAAGACCTAGTTAAGCTGCAGCTGGCCCAGAACAGAGCAGCACGTCTTGCTCTTCATTGTAATCAGAGAGCTGATATTAATAGTATCCATCCCAGTCTCTCTTGGCTAAGAGTTGAGTAAAGACTGACTATGTCACCTTGTTTTTATAAGAAACATTAATGTGTTGGAAATTCAGTGACACACACACACTTTACTGACACACACACTTATCCCACCAGACATGCCACCAGGGGTCTTTTCACAGTCCCCAGGTCCATGACAAATGCAAGGAAACGTGCAGTATTACAGGATACAGAGCCACCCATGATAGCATGGAACTCCCTTCCATCTTATATAGTGCACGTGAACAGCAAACTGTAGTCCTCTGTAGCTCAATTGGTAGAGCACTGCGCTTGTAACGCCAGGGTAGTGGGTTCGATTCCCGGGACCACCCATACGTAAAAATGTATGCACGCATGACTGTAAGTCGCTTTGGATAAAAGAGCACTGCTAAATGGCATATTATATATATAAAAAACAAATAAAGCAACGCCTCTCCCCCATGTGACCTACTTGTTGTGTGTATGTACTGACATGTATGTGTAACTGATAGATGCACACACACACACTACATGATAATGTTTTTAAATGTATGTAAATTGTAAAGTATTTTGTCTGTAATGTATTTATTGTTATATGTCGGACCCCAGTAAGACTAGCTGTTGCCATTGGCGTCGGCTAATGGGGATCCTAATAAATCAAATCAAGTCTATGGGGATTGCATGGCTGTGTGCTCGATTTTATACACCTGTCAGGAACGGGTGTGGCTGAAATAGCCAAATCCACTAATTTGAAGGGGTGTCCACATACTTTTGTATATATATATTGTATGTACTGTGTATTCATTTAATTGACAGTCAGTTTTAGACAGTCAGTTTAGATCAGCGGTATTCAACAGTCAGTTTTAGACAGTCAGTTTAGATCAGCGGTATTCAACAGTCAGTTTTAGACAGTCAGTTTAGATCAGCGGTATTCAACAGTCAGTTTTAGACAGTCAGTTTAGATCAGCGGTATTCAACAGTCAGTTTTAGACAGTCAGTTTAGATCAGCGGTATTCAACAGTCAGTTTTAAACAGTCAGTTTAGATCAGCGGTATTCAACAGTCAGTTTTAAACAGTCAGTTTAGATCAGCGGTATTCAAAGGTCAGTTTTAGACAGTCAGTTTAGATCAGCGGTATTCATCAGAATAAATATATTTACTCAATAATGATCTTTCTCCAAAACGTTTGTATATTGTCCCATACAATAATCTGTACTCTTCATTTTTGGTTTCCCCCGTGACCCCACTAGGAGTCGCGACCCCGACTTTGAATACCGCTGGTTTAGACGGTCATAGACTTCAACCTTTGTGTTCCTTCCTACTCCAATATATTGTGTGGGTGTATTATGTGTCGTCTATTGGTCTAAATGGATGTGATGTGGGAGTGTTTTATGTATCATCTATTTGTCTAAATACATATTGGTACATAGATTACTGGAAATAGCTGATTCATTGTGTCAATCAATTCAATAGTAGAGCAATTCCAATGTCATGATGATGACTTTTATTTTGAAAGACCACATTGATTCAGTAATTGATTCAGAATACAGAATTGTTTGGATTCATACATGTACATGGGTGATTTAACTATTCTCATCTGATCATAAATGGATCAACAATGATCCCAGTTTCTGATTTGACTGGTTTGCCAGTACTATAGTTTACATCAAGAGAAAAAGAGACCCATTTACAGAGGATTGCAACAGCCAAGAGGTGATCAGGTAGACAGTAAAAGTCTGAAGCCTGAGTGTCAGTCTGTATGTGCCATCATGCCATCTGTTTAGCAAGACCACTAACAGATCTGGGACCAGGCTTTTATTTTTATTTTTACAATAACTTTAAAAAAGGGGAATTGAACCAGATCATAGGCCTACTGGAAGACTGTTAATAACCCAGAAGCTCTCCATCAATATGTATGAAATGGTTGAAATCATC
This sequence comes from Coregonus lavaretus, assembly GCF_964263955.1. NCBI lineage: Eukaryota > Metazoa > Chordata > Actinopteri > Salmoniformes > Salmonidae > Coregonus > Coregonus lavaretus. The sequence continues at coordinate 252,039 of NW_028162049.1, forward strand.
TGTACCTACCATCATTCCATCTCTGTAGCTCAATTGGTAGAGCATGGCGCTTGTAACGCCAAGGTAGTGGGTTCGATCCCCGGGACCCCCCATACGTTAAAAGAAGAAAAAAAATGAATGCACACATGACTGTAAGTCGCTTTGGATAAAAGCGTCTGCTAAATGGCATATTATAAGAGCACTAACAGATCTGGGACCAGGTTAATAAGAATGTGCTATGTTTAAAGAATTCTTTTTTTTTACAATAATGTTAAAGAAGGGGAATTGAACCAGGTCGTAGGGCTGATGGAAGACTGTTAATAACCAAGAAGCTCTCCATCTATATATCTGAAATAGTTTAAATCATCTATATCTACTGGTAAATATTTTGATATATGATTTTGTACCAATCCCAAACCCAGGATAGAGGGGCTGAGTGAATGTGGTCTGGACTCTGTGGAGGAGGGTCATTGTGTCAGAGACACTGTAGAAGGACAGAGTACCTGCCTTGTGATCCAGGTCCACTCCTACTCTGGAGGACTGAGGGCCTGATACTTTAGTCCAAACATTATTGTGTCTGAACCAATAACCACCACTATAGTACTGTAAACACCAGGACTTGTCATTGAGTCCAAATCCACCATCTGTCCCTGTTCTGCTGATGTCTTTATATGAGACTGCTGTAATAACACCCCCCCTACTCCACTCCACCTCCCAGTAACAGCGTCCAGACAGACCCTCTCTACACAGAACCATACTGTAGTTTGTGAATCTGTCTGGATGATCAGGATATGGTTGGACTTGGCCTGTACGTGTCACCTTTCTGTTCCCTTCAGACAGAGAGAGGTGTGTGCCTGCTGTGTTTGGGTCCAGTGTGAGCTGACAGGAATCTGGGAGAAGAGCAGAGCAGAGACCAATGAGGGGAGTTAGAACAATAAGTTAAGTCAGATACTGTATCTACCCTGTCTTTGATTAGAGCACAGCAGAGATCAAATCAGAGAAATATGAGGAGTCAGATAGATACCCAGTCTTTGATTAGATCTACTATTGCTATATATTTCTAGAGGGATTGTTAGGAGTGTCAGTAAAAAGAGACTGTTAGTTACTTCAGAATAAAGAGACTCACATTGTAAGAACTGTTCTCTGGTCTTGGGCTCTTGAGGCAGTACAACCTCCACTATATTCACTACAGACACACAAACACATTCACAGAGAGAGGGAATGTTATCATCATACCATATTCCACATGTATATGACTAGTAGGGAACTTTCAATGGTCTAAAGTTGATGTTCTTATTATTTTCAACACACCTGTAGTGGAGATCTTGGTCCATTCTCCTTTAAGGACGTCTTCTAGTTTCTCTCTCAGTTCAGACACAGTCTTACTCACATCTCCAAAGTACTGAAGAGGACGGACAACGATGCTGGGTAAGTCTTAAGATACACTGGTACTGGAGAGAGACTGATAACTCTGGAGAGAGAGAGAGAGAGGGAGAGAGAGAGAGAGAGAGAGAGAGAGTGAGAGGGAGCAGAACCAAATGATTGAGAGTTTTAAGTTCATATCACATGTATCAAGGCAGTTGAGTTACCTGGAGGAAATGGATGTGATCCTCTGTGTGTGAGAGCTGCTCCAGCTCAGTGCTTCTCTTCCTCAGCTCAGCTATCTCCTGCTCCAGTTGCTCCAGGAGTCCTCCAGCTTGACTCACTTGAGCCTTCTCTTGGGCTCTGATCAGCTCCTTCACCTCAGAGCGCCTTCTCTCAATGGAGCGGATCATCTCAGTAAAGATCTTATCACTGTCCTCCACTGCTGCCTGTGCAGAGCGCTGTTAAGATAGAGAGAGAGAGAGAGAGAGAGAGAGAGAGAGACTGACTTGTCTTACTTTAATGAGCCATCCTCATTACACTAACACTCCCGCCCCTAAAAGCACATTGCGTGCCACCACAACCTCCACACAATCACATTATCCAGTACCCAACACCAGAGTACAATACACCATCCAGCACCACATTCCAACCGTCCATCCAACCCCTCCTCTCCAGCCGTACTATGTGGACCCTAGTACAGTTTAACCAGCTCAGCAGTACCTTGTAAAGTGAGCCAAAATCCAGGATAGAGGGGCTGAGTGAATGTGGTCTGGACTCTGTGGAGGAGGGTCATTGTGTCAGAGACACTGTCCTTCTACAGAGTACCTGCCTTGTGATCCAGGTCCACTCCTACTCTGGAGGACTGAGGGCCTGATACTTTAGTCCTAACATTATTGTGTCTGAACCAATAACTACCTCTATAACACAGTAAACTCCAGGACTTGTCATTGAATCCAAATACACCATCATTACCTGTCTCTGTTCGGCTGATGTCTTTATATGAGACTGCTGTAACAACATTACCACTCCACTCCACTTCCCAGTAACAGCATCCAGACAGACCCTCTCTACACATAACCTGGTAGTCGTTGGTGAATCTGTCTGGATGATCAGGATATGGTTGGACTTGGCCTGTATAGGTCACCTTTCTGTTCCCTTCAGACAGAGATAGGTATGTGTGTGCTGTGTTTGGGTCCAGTGTGAGCTGACAGGAATCTGGGAGAAGAGCAGAGCAGAGTCCAATGAGGGGAGTTAGAACAATAAGTTAAGTCAGATACTGTATCTACCCTGTCTTTGATTAGAGCACAGCAGAGATCAAATCAGAGAGATATGAGGAGTCAGATAGATACCCAGTCTTTGATTAAATCTACAATTGCGACAGTGGCTTACGAAAGTATTCACCCCCCTTGGCATTTTTCCTATTTTGTTGCCTTACGACCTGGAATTAAAAATTGATTTTTTGGGAATTTGTATCATTTGATTTACACAACATGCTTACCATTTTGAAGATGCAAAATATTGTTTATTGTGATTGTGCATAACTATTCACCCTCCCCCCAAAGTCAATACTTTATAGAGCCACCTTTTGCAGCAATTACAGCTGCAAGTCTTTTGAGGTATGTCTCTATAAGCTTGGCACATCTAGCCACTGGTATTTTTGCCCATTCTTCAAGGCAAAACTGCTCCTGTTCCTTCAAGTTGGATGGGTTCCGCTGGTGTACAGCAATCTTTAAGTCATACCACAGATTCTCAATTGGATTGAGGTCTGGGCTGACTAGGCCATTCCAAGACATTTAAATGTTTCTCCTTAAACCACTCAAGTGTTGCTTTAGCAGTATGCTTAGGGTCATTGTCCTGCTGGAAGGTGAACCTCCGTCCCAGTCTCAAATCTCTGGAAGACTGAAACAGCTTTCCCACAAGAATTTCCCTGTATTTAGCGCCATCCATCATTCCTTCAATTCTGACCAGTTTCCCAGTCCCTGCCGATGAAAAACATCCTCAGATGGTGTTCTCGGGGTGATGAGAGGTGTTGGGTTTGCGCCAGACATAGCGTTTTCCTTGATGGCCAAAAAGCTCAATTTTAGTCTCATCTGACCAGAGTACCTTCTTCCATATGTTTGGGGAGTCTCCCACTTGCCTTTTGGCGAACACCAAACGTGTTTGCTTATTTTTTTCTTAAAGCAATGGCTTTTTTCTGGCCACTCTTCCGTAAAGCCCAGCTCTTTGGAGTGTACGACTTAAAGTGGTCCTATGGACAGATACGCCAATCTCCGCTGTGGAGCTTTGCAGCTCCTTCAGGGATATCTTTGTTCTCTTTGTTGCCTCTCTGATTAATGCCCTCCTTGCCTGATCCGTGAGTTTTGGTGGGCGTCCCTCTCTTGGCAGGTTTGCTGTGGTGCCATATTCTTTCCATTTTATAATAATGGATTTAATGGTGCTCCGTGGAATGTTCAAAGTTTCTGATATTTTTTAAAAACCCAACCCTGATCTGTACTTCTCCACAACTTTGTTCCTGATCTCTTTGGAGAGCTACATGGTCTTCATGGTGACGCTTTCTTGGTGGTGCCCCTTGCTTAGTGGTGTTGCAGACTCTGGGGCCTTTCAGAACAGGTGTATATATACTGAGATCATGTGACAGATCATATGACACTTAGGTTGCACACAGGTGGACTTTATTTCATTAATTATGTGACTTCTGAAGGTAATTGGTGGCACCAGATATTATTTAGGGGCTTCATAGCAAAAGGGATGAATTCATATGAACGCACCACTTTTCCGTTATTTATTTTTTAGAATGTTTTGAAACAAGTAATTTTTTTCATTTCACTTCACCAATTTGGACAATGTTGTGTATGTCCATGACATGAAATCCAAATAAAAATCCATTTAAATTACAGGTTGTAATGCAACAAAATAGGAAACATGCCATGGGGGATGAATACTTTTGCAAGGCACTGTATATATTTCTAGAGGGATTGTTAGGAGTGTCAGTAAAAAGAGACTGTTAGTTACTTCAGAATAAAGAGACTCACATTGTAAGAACTGTTCTCTGGTCTTGGGCTCTGGAGGCAGGAAACATCCACTATATTCACTTCAGACACACAAACACATTCACAGAGAGAGGGAATGTTATCATCATACCATATTCCACATGTATATGACTAGTAGGGAACTTTCAATGGTCTAAAGTTGATGTTCTTATTATTTTCAACACACCTGTAGTGGAGATCTTGGTCCATTCTCCTTTAAGGAAGTCTTCTAGTTTCTCTCTCAGTTCAGACACAGTCTTACTCACATCTCCAAAGTACTGAAGAGGACCGACAACGATACTGGGTAAGTCTGAAGATACACTGATACTGGAGAGAGACTGATAACTCTGGAGACAGAGAGAGAGACAGATGGACACACAGACAGACAAGAATAGAATGATTGAGAGTTTCACATTTTAATTCACAGTTAATTTCATATCACATGTAACAAGGCAATTTAGTTACCTGGAGGAAATGGATGTGATCCTCTGTGTCTGAGAGCTGCTCCAGTTCAATGCTTCTCTTCCTCAGCTCAGCTATCTCCTGCTCCAGTTGCTCCAGGAGTCCTTCAGCTTGACTCACTTGAGCCTTCTCTTGGGCTATGATCAGCTCCTTCACCTCAGAGCGCCTTCTCTCAATGGAGCGGATCAGCTCAGTAAAGATCTTATCACTGTCTCCACTGCTGCCTGTGCAGAGCTCTGTTAGTACACTAAAGAGGCCTTTCTACTGACTCTGAAAAACACCAAAAGAAAGATGCCCAGGGTCCATGCTCATCTGTGTAAACGTGCCTTAGGCAAGCTGCAAGGAGACATGAGGACTGCAGATGTGGCCAGCACAATAAATTCTAATGTCGGTACTGTGAGACGCGTAAGACAGCGCTACAGGGAGACAGGACGGACAGCTGATTGTCCTCGCAGTGGCAGACCACGTGTAACAACACCTGCACAGGACCGGTACATCCGAATATCACACCATCGGGACAGGTACAGGATGGCAACAACAACTGCCCGAGTTACACCAGGAACGCACAATCCCTCCATCAGTGCTCAGACTGTCTGCAATAGGCTGAGAGAGGCTGGACTGAGGGCTTGTAAGCCTATTGTAAGGCAGGTCTTCACCAGACATCACCGGCAACAACGTCGCCTATGGGCACAAACCCACCATCGCTGGAACAGACAGGACTGGCAAAAAGTGCTCTTCACTGACGAGTCGCGGTTTTGTCTCACCAGGGGGGATGGTCGGAATTTCGTTTATTGTCGAAAAATGAGCGTTACGCCGAGGCCTATACTCTGGAGTGGGATCGATTTGGAGGTGGAGGGTCCATCATGGTCTGGGGCGGTGTGTCACAGCATCATCGGACTGCGCTTGTTGTCATTGCAGGCAATCTCAACGCTGTGCATTACATGGAAGACATCCTCCTCCCTCATGTGGTACCCTTCCTGCAGGCTCATCCTGACATGACCCTCCAGCATGACAATGCCACCAGCCATACTGCTCGTTCTGTGCGTGATTTCCTGCAAGACAGGTATGTCAGTGTTCTGCCATGGCCAGCGAAGAGCCCGGATCTCAATCCCATTGAGCACGTCTGGGACCTGTTGGATCGGAGGGCGAGGGCTAGGGCCATTCCCCCCAAAAATGTCTGGGAACTTGCAGGTGCCTTGGTGGAAGAGTGGGGTAACATCTCGCAGCAAGAACTGGCAAATCCGGTGCAGTCCATGAGGAGGAGATGCACTGCAGTACATATTGCAGCTGGTGGCCACACCAGATACTGACTGTTACTTTTGATTTTGACACCCCCTTTGTTCAGGGACACATTATTCAATTTCTGTTAGTCACATGTCTGTGGAACTTGTTCAGTTTATGTCTCAGTTGTTGAATCTTGTTATGTTCATACAAATATTTACACATGTTAAGTTTGCTGAAAATAAACGCAGTTGACAGTGAGAGGACTTTTCTTTTTTTGCTGAGTTAATAAAGTGCTTTTTTGAGTTCTCCTAGCTGTGCCGTTGAGGAACTAGAGCAAGCACACTTGTAGATGTTTTGTTTGGAACACAACCCTGCATCCTTGCCATCACACAATTACACATCAAATCAAATCAAATGTATTGGTCACATACACATGGTTAGCAGATGTTATTGCAAGTGTAGCGAAGTGCTTGTGCTTCTAGTTCCGACAGTGCAGCAATGTCATTATCAGAGTGGCATAGGCTAAGATGCAATAGATAGTATAGAATACAGTATATACATATGAGATGGGTAATGCAAGATATGTAAAGATCATTAAAGTGACTAGTGTTCCATTTATTAAAGTGGCCAGTGATTTTCAAGTCTGTATGTAGGCAGCAGCCTCTCTGTCCTATATCTTTTTGGCCTTCTTGTGACATCGGGTGCTGTAGGTGTCCTGGAGGGCAGGTAGTTTGCCCCCGGTGATGCATTGTGCAGACCGCACCAGCCTCTGGAGAGCCCTGCAGTTGTGGGTGGTGCAGTTGCTGTACCAGGCAGCGATACAGCCCGACAGGATTCTCTCAATTGTGCATCTGTAAAAGTTTGTCAGGGTTTTAGGTGACAGGCCAAATTTCTTCAGCCTCCTGAGGTTGAAGAGACGCTGTTGTGCCTTCTTCCCCACACTGTCTGTGTGAGTGGACCATTTCAGTTTGTCAGTGATATTTACGCCGATGAACTTAAAACTTTCCACCTTCTCAACTGCTGTCCCGTCAATGGTGGATAGGGGAGTACTCCCTCTGCTGTTTTCCACGATCATCTCCTTTGTTTTGTTGACATTGAGTGAGAGGTAATTTTCCTGACACCACACTCCGAGAGCCCTCACCTCCTGCCTGTAGGCTTTCTCATCGTTGTTGGTATTCAAGCCTACTACTGTGAACTTGATGATTGAGTTGGAGGCGTGCATGGCTACGCAGTCATGGGTGAACAGGGAGTACAGGAGGGGGCTGAGCACACACCCTTGTTGGGCCCCAGTGTTGAGGATCAGCGAAGTGGAGATGTTGTTTCCTACCTTCACCACCTGGGGGCGGCCCGTCATGAAGTCCAGGACCCAATTGCACAGGGCGGGGTTGAGACCCAGGGCCTCAAGCTTGATGATGAGCTTGGAGGGTACTATGGTGTTGAATGCTGAGCTATAGTCAATGAACAGCATTCTTACATAGGTATTCCTCTTTTCCAAATGGGATAGGGCAGTGTGCAGTGTGATGGTGATTGCATCGTCTGTGGACCTATTGGGCTGGTAAGCAAATTAAAGTGGGTCTAGGGTGACAGGTAAGGTTGAGGTGATATGATCCTTGACTAGTCTCTCAAAGCACTTCATGATGACAGAAGTGAGTGCTACTAGAGATAGTAATTTAGTTCAATTACCTTTGCATTCTCGGGTACAGGAACAATGGTGGCCATCTTGAAGCATGTGGGGACAGCAGATTGGTATAGGGAGAGATTGAATATGTCCGTAAACACCCCAGCCAGCTGGTCTGCGCATACTCTGAGGACGTTGCTAGGAATGCCGTCTGGGCCTGCAGCCTTGCGAGGGTTAACACGTTTAAATGTCTTACTCACGTTGGCCACGGAGAAGGAGAGCCCACAGTCCTTGGTAGCTGGCCGCGTTGGTGGCACTGTGTTTTATCCTCAAAGAGGGCAACTAACTTGTTTAGCAATTGTAGTCCGTGATTGTCTGTAAACCCTGCCACAATGCTGCCATCTATCCATGGTTTCTGGTTAGGGTAGGTTTTAATAGTCACAGTGGGTACGACATCTCCGATACATTTCCTTATAAACCCACTCACCGGATCAGCGTATACGTCTATCTTATTCTAAGAGGCTACCCGGAACATATCCCAGTCCGCGTGATCACAACAATCTTGAAGCGTGGATTCCGATTGGTCAGACCAGCGTTGAATAGTCCTAAGCACGGGTGCTTCCTGTTTGAGTTTCTGCCTATAGGAAAGAAGGAGAAAAATTGAGTCGTGGTCAGATTTGCCAAAAGGAGGGCGGGGGAGGGCTTGTATGCATAGTGGAAATTAGTGTAACAATGGTCCAGTGTTTTTCCAGTGTGAGTGCTACAGTCAATATGCTGATAGAATTTAGGTAGCCTTTTTCTCAAATTTGCTTTATCGTATGTACAATAAATGCAGCCTCAGGATATATGGTTTCTAGTTTGCATAAAGTCCAGTGAAGTTCCTTGAGGGCCGTCGTGGTATCGGCTTGAGGGGGGGTATACACGGCTGTAACAATAACCGAAGATAATTATCTTGGGTGATAATACGCTCTGCATTTGACTGTGAGGAATTCTAGGTCAGGTGAACAAAATTACTTCCTGTATGTTGGTACAATTACACCATGAGTCGTTAGTCATGAAACATACTGTCACGATCGTCTAAGGATGAGGACCAATGCGCAGCGTTGAATGCGAACATCTTTTATTATATAAATGATCACACGATCAAAATAACAAACTAAAAGGTGACGTCTACAGTTTAACACAACCCAACTAGAACAAGAAACCACAAAACACAAAGTGAAAACCGACAGTTTAAATATGGCTCCCAATCAGAGACAACGAGCCAACAGCTGACACTCGTTACCTCTGATTGGGAGTCACTCACACAAAGAAATACAATAACCTAGACCCACAACAAAACATAGAAACTAACACCCTGGCTCAACATACGAGAGTCCCCCGAGCCAGGGCGTGACAGTACCCCCCCCTAAAGGCGCGGACTCCGACCGCGCCAACGAAACACAACAGGGGAGGGACCGGGTGGGCACTCCGCCTAGGCGGCGGATCCGGCTCCAGTGGAACAGGCACGTGCCGTGCCGGACCGACGACGCACACCACTGGCTTGGTGTGGGGAACAGGCACGGGCCGGACAGGGCTGACGAAACGCCCCACAGACTTGGTGCTGGGAGCAGGAGTGGGCCGGACTGGGCTGGCGACGCGCACCACAGACCTGGTGCGGAGAGCAGGAACGGGCAGAGCCGGGCTGACGAGACGCACCACAGACTTGATGCGGGGAGCAGGAATGGGCCGGACTGGGCTGGCGACGCACACCACAGACCTGGTGCGGGGAGCAGGAACGGGCAGAGCCGGGCTGACGAGACGCACCACAGGCTTGATGCGGGAAGCTTGGATGGGCCGGACTGTACTGGGGACACACACCACTGGCCCTACACCGGGATCTGGAACGGGCCGGACCGGACTGGCAACACACGCCAGTACCTCTCGCCGTGCCTCTACTTCCTCCATCCCCTCTTCGACCAGTGGCCCCCGTAACCCGGCGGCCTTCTCCGGCAACCCACTTGGCCGCTCTATCGCGGCCTCCTGCTGGTCCGACGTCGTGAGCCCCCCCCTAAACATTTTTGGGGCGTCTCTCCTACCCGTGGACCAGGTCTCCATGTCCCTCGCCAGCCTTTCGCCCTTCTGCCATAATGTCAAGCCCTTCTCTTCCTCACTCGGCTTGACCCAGTCCAGGAGGCGAAGGAGATCTGTCAGGGATCTCCCTGGCGATGGCTCCTGGACACGCTGCTTGGTCACATCTTGGTGGTTTCTTCTGTCACGATCGTCTAAGGATGAGGACCAATGCGCAGCGTTGAATGCGAACATCTTTTATTACATAAATGATCACACGATCAAAATAACAAACGAAAACGTGACGTCTACAGTTTAACACAACCCAACTAGAACAAGAAACCACAAAACACAAAGTGAAAACCGACAGTTTAAATATGGCTCCCAATCAGAGACAACGAGCCAACAGCTGACACTCGTTACCTCTGATTGGGAGTCACTCACACAAAGAAATACAATAACCTAGACCCACAACAAAACATAGAAACTAACACCCTGGCTCAACATACGAGAGTCCCCCGAGCCAGGGCGTGACACATACCCCCCACCTTTCTTCTTCCCGGAGAGATGTTTATTCCTGTCGGCGCGATGTACTGAGAACACAGATGGCTGTATGGACGGGGACAGTATATCCCGAGAGAGCCATATTTCCGTGAAACAGAGTATTTTACAATCCCTGATGTCTCTCTGGAAAGCAACCCTTGCCCTGATCTCGTCAACTTTGTTGTTTAGGGACTGGACATTAGCGAGTAATATACTCGGAAGCGATGGGTGGTGTGTCTGACTAGGAGACCGCTCCGGCTCCCTCTCCTCCGGCAGCGTTGTTTTGGGTCGGCCTCTGGAATCATTTCAAATGCCCTGGGTGGTGCGGACAAAGGATCCGCTTCGGGAAAGTCGTATTCCTGGTCGTAGTGCTGGTAAGTTGACACCGCTCTGATATCCAATAGTTATTCCCGGCTGCATGTAATAACACTTAAGATTTTCTGGGCTAACAATGTAAGAAATAATACATAAAAAAAACAAAATACTGCAAAGTTTCCTAAGGACTAGAAGCGAGGCAGCCCTCTCTGTCGGCGCCATCTCTACACTTTGTTATTTACGCAATCCAAAAATGTGACACTCTGGCTCCATGGACTTTGATATTTGAGCCAGGGTTGTTCATTTTCATTTGTTTGGGTGTATTTCATTTGGTGGTGTTGGGGATGGGTGAGTTTCATTTTGTTTGTGTCTAGTGGTGATTGGTCTATGACTCCCAATCGGAGGTAACGAGTGTCAGCTGTCGGCTCGTTATCTCTGATTGGGAGCCATATATATTCTGTGTGTTTTCTCCTTTGTTTTGTGGGTTATTGTTCCTGTTCCAGTGTTCTATGTTCTGTCGGTGTCACAGAGGACTTCACGTATCGTCATTTGTTGTTTTTCGTGGTTGCTTTAATTAAATAAAGTCATCATGTTCACTCCACGCGCTGCGTATTGGTCCGCTCCTTTAGACGATCGTGACAGAATAACCCACCATAAAAGGACCAAGCAGCGCGTCCAGGAGCAAAGGGTCTGGACATGGGAGGAACTGTTGGACGGTAAAGGGTCCTGGACTTGGGAGGAGATCCTGGACGGTATGGATCGCCGACCATGGAGCGAGACGGTGGAGAGGCGACGACGAGAGGAGCAACGGCGGCAGCAGGTTTTTCGTCGGAAGGACGAGAGGCAACCCCAAGACATTTTTTGGGGGGGGCACATGGCTTGGGCAGCTGGGCAGCAGGAGGCTGCCACAGGGAGAAAAGGAGAGAAGGCTAACAGAGTACGGGAGTCATTGGCGAGTAGAAGGAGGGAAGTGTGTGTGTGGCACGGCGTGAAGGACTGATGTGTGTTGCCAGTCCGGTCCGGCCCGTTCCTGATCCTCGGTTGAGGCCAGTGGTGTGTGTTCCCGGTACGGACCGGCCTGTTCCTACTCCAAGCACCAGGTCCACGGTGTGCTACGCCAGTCCGGTCCGGCCTATTCCGGCCACTCGCACCAGGGATGCGGTGCGCGTCGCCAACTCAGCCCGGCCTGTTCCTACTCCACGCACCAGGGATGCGGTGCGCGTCGCCAGCTCAGCCCGGCCTGTTCCTACTCCACGCACCAGGGATACGGTGCGCTTCGCCAGCCCAGCCCGGCCTGTTCCTACTCCACGCACCAGGGATACGGTGCGCTTCGCCAGCCCGGCCCGGCCTGTTCCGGCCACTCGCACCAGGGATACGGTGCGCGTCGCCAGCCCAGCCCGGCCTGTTCCTGCTCTCCGCACTAGGCGTGAGGTGAGTCCCCAGGGTCCAGCATGCCCTGTTCCGGCTCCCCGCACTAGGCGTTATGGGAGTCCCCAGGGTCCAGCATGCCCTGTTCCGACTCCCCGCACTAGCCCTGAGATGCGTGTCCTCAGCCCGGTACCTCCAGTTCCGGCACCACGCATCAGGCCTACGGTGCGTCCCCAGGGCCAAGCATGCCCTGTTGCTGCTTCCCGCACTAGCCCTGAGATGCGTGTCCTCAGCCCGGTACCTCCAGTTCCGGCACCACGCATCAGGCCTACGGTGCGTCCCCAGGGTCCAGCATGCCCTGTTGCTTCTCCCCGCACTAGCCCTGAGATGCGTGTCCTCAGCCCGGTACCTCCTGTTCCGGCACCACGCACCAGGCCTACGATGCGCCTCAGACGGCCAGAGTCTGCCGTCTGCCCAACGGGGCCTGAACTGCCCGTCTGCCCAAAGCCTGCAAAGCCGCCCGTCTGCCATGAGCCATCAGAGCCGTCCGCCAGACCGGAGCCGCTAGAGCCTTCCGCCAGACAGGATCAGCCAGAGCCTTCCGCCAGACAGGATCAGCCAGAGCCTTCTGCCAGACAGGATCAGCCAGAGCCTTCTGCCAGACAGGATCAGCCAGAGCCTTCTGCCAGACAGGATCAGCCAGAGCCTTCCGCCAGACAGGATCAGCCAGATCCGTCAGTCGGCCATGAGCAGCCAGATCCGCCAGCCAGCCATGAGCAGCCAGATCCGTCAGCCAGCCATGAGCAGCCAGATCCGTCAGCCAGCCATGAGCAGCCAGATCCGTCAGCCAGCCATGAGCAGCCAGATCCGTCAGCCAGCCATGAGCAGCTAGATCCGTCAGCCAGCCATGAGCAGCCAGATCCGTCAGCCAGCCATGAGCCGTCCAGCCAGGATCCGCCAGAGCCGTCCAGCCAGGATCCGCCAGAGCCGTCCAGCCGGGATCCGCCAGAGCCGTCCAGCCGGGATCCGCCAGCCAGCCAGGATCCGCCATTTAGTCAGGTGCTGCCCCTTAGCTCGGTGTTGCTCCTTATCCTGTTGCTGTCCCTTATCCTGGTGCTGTCCCTTAGCCTGGTACTGCCCCTTAGTCCGGTACTGCCCCTTAGTCCGGTACTGCCCCGTAGTCCGGTGCTGCCCCTTAGTCCGGTGCTGCCCCTTAGCCCGGTGCTGCCCCTTGTCCCGGTGCTGCCCCTTATCCCGGTGCTGCCCCTTATCCCGGTGCTGCCCCTTAGGCCGATGCTGCCCCTTAGTCCGGTGTTGCCCCCTAGTCCAGGTGGGGTTAGTTGGAGGGTGGTCATTGGGAGGAGGCTACCGAAGCAGGTTGTGACTGTGGTGGGGTGGGGATCACGACCGGGGCCAGAGCCGCCACCGTGGACAGACGCCCACCCAGACCCTCCCCTAGTCCTGATGTTGGTGCGCCCGGAGTTCGCACCTTTAGGGGGGGGTACTGTGACACTCTGGCTCCATGGACTTTGATATTTGAGCCAGGGTTGTTCATTTTCATTTGTTTGGGTGTATTTCATTTGGTGGTGTTGGGGATGGGTGAGTTTCATTTTGTTTGTGTCTAGTGGTGATTGGTCTATGACTCCCAATCGGAGGTAACGAGTGTCAGCTGTCGGCTCGTTATCTCTGATTGGGAGCCATATATATTCTGTGTGTTTTCTCCTTTGTTTTGTGGGTTATTGTTCCTGTTCCAGTGTTCTATGTTCTGTCGGTGTCACAGAGGACTTCACGTATCGTCATTTGTTGTTTTTCGTGGTTGCTTTAATTAAATAAAGTCATCATGTTCACTCCACGCGCTGCGTATTGGTCCGCTCCTTTAGACGATCGTGACAAAAAACGGTCCACTATAAATCGCAATCTGGGTCAGGTGGGCATCATTTGAAAACTTGTTCTATTGCCAACATGATTAGCTAAGTTATAAAAAAGTATATTACAGAGTTAGGCTTTCACAATAAAATTCCTGGAAACAGATTGTAATTTTGATGCGCATAGGAATCATGAGAGCATTCAGGTGCGTATGCCACGGCTAAGTTTATTCACAGTAGACAAACAGGCTCATTCTGTTCAGAATAACCCAGGGTATGACGTCATGTCATCTTGTAACTATACATCAAATATAGTGATCATAAATGTTGACACTGTATTTGACATGAGTTTTATAATAAGGAAATTTGAAGTGCACATTTGGACTCATGGGTGTTTGGCTTGCTTGTATGACATCAAAAAAGTATTTATTATAGTCCTCAACGTCTCATCTTTCAAAATACATTGAGTCCTCTGAAGCGTAGAGCCTGTGGTCTGAAGTCATGTATAGCATGTTACTGTACAGCCACTGCGTACCAATTTAGGCGTTTATCAGTGCCATTTTCAACCTGTATACTGTAAAGGGCTACATACAAATTGTGCAACAATATTGCATTTTTAAAAGCCTGTTATATTAAATGAAGTGCCCTTTAATATAGACCACGTGTAAAATTCAATAAATCAGATTTTTTATATGAATAAAGACTTGCAAAAGTGCTAAAATTCTGCATTTTGGCATGTCCCTCTGTGCACCCTCTGTGACTTCTAGGACTATTTTAACAAACTTAACCCCATAATTCCCCCAAGTTGTCAGGATCATTGTAAAGCCCTAGTTATTTTGTTGCTTTGACAACGTCATTTCGGGAGATTGTGATTTATTTAATGTGATTAGTGATTCATTTTAAAGGGGCAATCAGCAGTTGCAACATCCATTGATTCTTGAAGAATATAACCTATAAATGCCTCATGAGCTTAGTTCAACTGTCGTACCCCATCAGAACCCAAAATATAAGCTTGTTTTACTCCGATGTTTGTAAACAAAGTAAATGTAAACAAATACTGTATAGCCTCAAAATATTGTTAAAACTATCATTTTTATGTCATGGGATGGTCAGTCCTTGCTTCCATAGCTCTGTCTTTGAATTTGAAAGGGATTACATTTCTCCAGCCCCATCACTCAGCTTTTTACTAAAACAAGAGTTGGGAGTACGCTTTGTTATTGTTTCTACTGCTGATTGCTGCTTTAAGGTAAAACAAAGAAAAAATGTGTCCCTCATTTGAATAATGGTGAAACTATTCCTTTTTTTTTTTTTTAAGAAACATTGAACATCTAATAGTAAAATCAGAGTGTAAAAGCAGGTGAGCTTGTTCTACTATTTTCTGATGTTTTGTGGTGGAAAACTGAGCGGGTCGAGCATAACACGTCAACCCTGTTACCCATAGACAGGCTTGATATGTCTTAACGGCCCTGTGTGTGTATATATATTTCCACACTATGAGGTTGGAATAATACTGGGAAATTGTGAAAATTATGATAATGCCCTTTTAGTGTAAGAGCTTTGTGAAATTTCAGCCTGTTTTAGTGGGATGGAGTTTTGGCCTGCCATGTTGACATCATCCGGCGGTATTGAGCCTGGTTTAGTGGGATGGATTTTTTGCCTGCCATGTTGACATCATCCTGCGGTATTGAGATAAAAACGGCTGCATTGGACCTATAACATTTCTAAAAAATGGTGAAGCTTGCATTCAATTCATGCTTCCATTCCTCCTGTCACAAGATGATTAATGGCTGATTTAATAAGAAATCGTCAACCCTGTTACGGTCAACCCTGTTACTTTATTTGGCGCTTAATAGGCACTTGCTATAGATATTATTATTGTTTTACCTCTTGAGATGGGAAAACAGTTTTTTAAAAGTTAGACGTGCTCTTTATGATAGAATGTTACTATTAATATGTTTCACCAAGTTACACTACCCAAAATGGACTGATTTCGTGGAAAGGCCCAACTACACTTTCATATAACACCATTGTTGTGGCAGAAACTTTGTGGCAGTTTTTAATCTTTTGAGCTTGAGTGCTTTTGTTTGAGTGGCAAATTTGGGAATTTACACTAACAACTTCATCCTAATGAGAGTACAGGCCAGCTGACAACACAGGTTGAAATTGAAACCCCCTGCTCTGTTGAGGGGCAGCTCTCGAGGGGAGCTGTGGGGGATCTTGGATGGTTGGTGGCCTGGCGGTTGGGAGCTTGGTTCAGGTCCCCGATTCTACTGGGTGGGTAATCTGTCCTTGTGCCCTTGGGCGGGGCGCTTGACCCTGGTTGCTCCTGTAGGTCGCTCTGGATGGGAGTGTCTGCTAGATGACTGAATGTAATGTAAATGTTGAGTGTCTTCACTGCAGGTAGATTGTATGTTTTAAAATTCAATACAAAAATATTTTTAAAACCCTGCTCTGGAATATCCCCCACAGTGTAGATCTGGCATCTTCATTCTACCCATAACAGTAATGGCCAAAATATAACTATGGCATTTACAGCCCTTTAGTTTAGTTTAGTTTATTAATTAGACCATTTTAAAAACAAGCACAAATTAAACTTGAAAAAGCCATACATGCACATGAGTAAAATCATGGACGATAACACACAATAAAGTCTGGGACCTATTTCCATTGTGGTCATCTTGTAACAAGATGGCAACACGGTTGTATACAGTATGGCAGTGAGATATAAAAATACAAAAAATACAAAAAGCAAACATTCAAACAAAGACACCATAGCACCTCTTTAATATTTACAGCAGAGTACACCACAATACCACTGTGACTCTCTATGGGCTCCCCCTCCATTCAACAGAGATGATAAGTATGATCATTACACTAGGCTTGGTGAGCCAAAGCAGATCACAGTTCCTTAAGTGTTAAGGGCGCAGTGGTCTCAGCCCTCTACCAGCCCATAATTAAACGCCTCTGGAGGTCCCAGCAGGTCGAAGGAGGAAGTGCTCACTTGTCAGAACATAAGGGCACACTTTATTTAAAGCGTGCTATGCGGCCTCCCTCAGATATCATGGAGACAATTTAAATGAAGAGGAGGAGGTCATTAATTATGATCCATTTCGCTGGCTCCAGACAGTGGGCTCCAGGTGGAGTGAGATTCCACACACACACACACACACACACACACACACACACACACACACACACACACACACACACACACACACACACACACACACACACACACACACACACACACACACACACACACACACACACACAACACACACATGTGCATACCCATGTAGGCACTCATATAAACTTGGAGATGCTTGAGAGCTTGACACACTGAGTTCCAACTAGCTGTATAACGGGCAAGGCAATGAAACTTAATGGAGGAAAGCACACAACTCATTAAACCTGAAGTCGTGCATGGGCTGTCTCTTCTCTTTGTGCACCTTTGAATCCTCATTGGCACAGCCAGACGCAAAAATTTGACAATAAATTTGTACGCCCCTTTGTTAATTAAACAACCTATTATAATTCCCAAATGTTGCATTTATCTCAGTCAGACAGTAATGTACATTTTCTCTCTCCAGGGAGGGTACCTGTGACCCCCGTTCAATACCAGTTTCATTGCCTTGCTCTAAATGGCAAAGACTAGAACTGCTGTTGGGAGAGCTGACCAGTGATCAGTTGGTAAGGCAGAGAGTATGGCTCCAGCCGAATGGCGCTGGGGACATCTGCTCCAGTGCACCGGAGTCGTCCATTTGAGATGATATCACCTGAGTGGACACAGCTGGGGAGGCCTCATAAAATGATGCATCACAGAGCACAAGAGCGGTAACAAAGGCCACACCATCTGTATTCTATAACCCTGACCTGTCTGGACAATGACCAATCTCCCCGTATCGTGCTGTGGTACCTGCCGGTGAGGGACGAGTCATTTATCATGGGCAGAGGGAAAGTTGCTCTCTTGTTGGACTCATCTGTTTAATCTCTTCCTCTCATGGGGGCTGTGTGGAAGTCTCTTCACTATGTGTGTGGAAGTCTTCACTATGTGTGTGGAAGTCTTCACTATGTGTGTGGAAGTCTCTTCCCTATGTGTGTGGAAGTCTTCCCTATGTGTGTGGAAGTCTTCACTATGTGTGTGGAAGTCTTCATTATGTGTGTGGAAGTCTTCACTATGTGTGTGGAAGTCTTCCCTATGTGTGTGGAAGTCTTCCCTATGTGTGTGGAAGTCTTCCCTATGTGTGTGGAAGTCTTCCCTATGTGTGTGGAAGTCTTCACTATGTGTGTGGAAGTCTTCACTATGTCTGTGGAAGTCTTCCCTATGTGTGTGGAAGTCTCTTCACAATGTGTGTGGAAGTCTCTTCCCTATGTGTGTGGAAGTCTCTTCACAATGTGTGTGGAAGTCTCTTCACAATGTGTGTGGAAGTCTCTTCACAATGTGTGTGGAAGTCTCTTCACAATGTGTGTGGAAGTCTCTTCCCTATGTGTGTGGAAGTCTTCCCTATGTGTGTTGAAGTCTTCACTATGTGTGTGGAAGTCTTCCCTATGTGTGTGGAAGTCTTCCCTATGTGTGTGGAAGTCTTCCCTATGTGTGTGGAGGTCTTCACTATGGCCCGTGCATTGCATCCTAAAAGAATGACAGCCCTGTTCAGAGTAAGGGGCTGGAACCCGGAACCCCAGCGATAGCCAGAATGAGGGAGCTTTCATGGTGGCTCACAGTGGTACTGTAGTCTAATTGCGCTCTGGCCCATTAGAAATATAAATTTCATCAGGTCAAATAAATAAATTTCTGACAGAATCATAATGCTCAAAACATCCTTCAACAGTTCTAAGTATTTAGGCAGAGACCGATTTTCATTTGACTTCACTCAAGAAAATATTAACATATGTATCACTGCTAGAAAAGCTCTGATATCTCTATCCAGCAGCTGGTTTTGTCAATGCTCATTCTAGACCATAATCCTCATGAGACATAGGGGGCTGTGGCTCTGTCTGAGACATGTTGCAGGGGCCACTGCCTGGGGTTATTTTCATTGAGGCTCAGAACGTTGCAGACAGAAATGTAATCACTAGAGCAGGCATGATTCACTATTCATGACAGACATATCCCTCACAATGTATTTCTATCTGAACATTGTGTAAGGTGCAACCTCCTTGGACACACACACACCTCCATCGGTTGATGGTTTGGCTGATGATCTCAAGGTCGCTACTTCCAAGTTGTGTACGAGACCCACCTCTCAGATGCATCAGACTGGAAAAGCTGGGATAGTGTGGGCCTCGTCCCCAATACAGGATGTAAGCTCCCTTCTCAGCAGGTTGTGGCTTTAATGGGGATTCAACTCGTTAGCGCTTTATACAGTTTTTATTGTTGTAGTTTTAAAATAAATGCTGAAGGCTAAATGGCGATGTTCACCCCCTGCGCGCATTCACAACTTCAAACAAACACACCAAAACACACACCAAAACACACACTAAAGAACTCTGATTCTCTCTGCATGTATGGTTTCACATTGTTTTGGATGATTGCACTCAGATATAGCATCCATTGCTATAGCATCCATCGCACTAGGGTAGCGATGTCTCTGGCAGGTTTATTTATAACACGGTAAGGGAAACAAAGGGATGTCTCTCTTGTTCTTCCGCCAAGAGCTTGGCAGCTGATACCTTTCTAGCTGAGGCGGCATGCCAGCCCATTGAATCTGAATGAAAGTGCCAGCGACTGGAGGTCCTTTGAGACAATATGGAGACCTGCTCTGCTACAGTACAGTGTGGAAGTTAGCTATAAGACAGGGATAGGATACCTTCTCAGAATGTCAAGCTCTTTGTTATCCCTCATCTCTAGCTCAAGAGCAAAAAACGAAGAAGAAAAAAACATGAGAAGAGAACATAGTACAAATATTTCATGTATAATACATGTACACATACATATTGTACTGTATTGTAAAAGATTAGGCTAGAATCAATATAGCATTTATTTACCCTCAATACACAACACTGAACCGACCTCCATTTCCAACGACATAGCAAAACGAATTACCATACTTCACCCTTGATAAGAAAATACAATTTTGCACCGTAATAAAAAGAAAACCCCAGAGCACAGACATGTGGCAAATTAACCAGCTGATTGTCAAGCATCTATTTGTTAGCACAGCCCATCCCATTGCTGTGTGCAAATTCCATTTTCAATATTCATTCTTTAATAAAAGCACAAACGATAATCTAGCTGGGACTCAAGTGAAAGCAGGTCGTATGAGAATTTTCCTGTGGCTAAATTATTGAAGTGTTGAGAGCAATACAAATACATCTGCCAGGCTGGTCTCTTCACAAAGGAAGAGTTCAAATATGAAAAAAGAACATGGAGAGAGAACCTAGTGGGTAGATCAGAGACTTATATACCTCTATGTAGCAGTGAAAACCTTGCTATGACTAATGTGAAGTGTTTATTAGGCTAGAAGGTATACCTTCATGGTCTGTAAAGTATATCAAGTATATCAAGGAAGATGATCTTCTACCTTTTTTATGATGGAGATTAATTCAAGTAGGGGCGACTGGGGTTGGTTGTCTCACGGATTGGTTGTCACAGTGCTAATTAGTCCCAATCTAAATGGCGCTGTGTAATATTTTTAAGGTTAAAATGTGAATTATTTGAAATCATTTATCCATCTGGTCAATTCCTGACAGCATGACAAAACAGTGATGTGAGGGGGATTTACAGTGGGGAAAAAAAGTATTTAGTCAGCCACCAATTGTGCAAGTTCTCCCACTTAAAAAGATGAGAGAGGCCTGTAATTTTCATCATAGGTACATGTCAACTATGACAGACAAATTGAGATTTTTTTTCTCCAGAAAATCACATTGTAGGATTTTTTATGAATTTATTTGCAAATTATGGTGGAAAATAAGTATTTGGTCACCTACAAACAAGCAAGATTTCTGGCTCTCACAGCCCTGTAACTTCTTCTTTAAGAGGCTCCTCTGTCCTCAACTCGTTACCTGTATAAATGGCACCTGTTTGAACTTGTTATCAGTATAAAAGACACCTGTCCACAACCTCAAACAGTCACACTCCAAACTCCACTATGGCCAAGACCAAAGAGCTGTCAAAGGACACCAGAAACAAAATTGTAGACCTGCATCAGGCTGGGAAGACTGAATCTGCAATAGGTAAGCAGCTTGGTTTGATGAAATCAACTGTGGGAGCAATTATTAGGAAATGGAAGACATACAAGACCAATGATAATCTCCCTCGATCTGGGGCTCCACGCAAGATCTCACCCGTGGGGTCAAAATGATCACAAGAACTGTGAGCAAAAAATCCCAGAACCACACAGGGGGACCTAGTGAATGACCTGCAGAGAGCTGGGACCAAAGTAACAAAGCCTACCATCAGTAACACACTACGCCGCCAGGGACTCAAATCCTGCAGTGCCAGACGTGTCCCCCTGCTTAAGCCAGTAAATGTCCAGGCCCGTCTGATGTTTGCTAGAGTGCATTTTGATGATCCAGAAGAGGATTGGGAGAATGTCATATGGTCAGATGAAACCAAAATAAAACTTTTTGGTAAAAACTCAACTCGTCGTGTTTGGAGGACAAAGAATGCTGAGTTGCATCCAAAGAACACCATACCTACTGTGAAGCATGGGGGTGGAAACATAATGCTTTGGGGCTGTTTTTCTGCAAAGGGACCAGACGACGGATCCGTCTAAAGGAAAGAATGAATGGGGCCATGTATCGTGAGATTTTGAGTGAAAACCTCCTTCCATCAGCAAGGGCATTAAAGATGAAACATGGCTGGGTCTTTCAGCATGACAATGATCCCAAACACACCGCCCGGGCAACGAAGGAGTGGCTTCGTAAGAAGCATTTCAAGGTCCTGGAGTGGCCTAGCCAGTCTCCAGATCTCAACCCCATAGAAAATCTTTGGAGGGAGTTGAAAGTCCGTGTTGCCCAGCGACAGCCCCAAAACATCACTGCTCTAGAGGAGATCTGCATGGAGAAATGGGCCAAAATACCAGCAACAGTGTGTGAACACCTTGTGAAGACTTACAGGAAACGTTTGACCTGTGTCATTGCCAACAAAGGGTATATAAGAAAGTATTGAGAAACTTTTGTTATTGACCAAATACTTATTTTCCACCATAATTTGCAAATAAATTCATAAAAAATCCTACAATGTGATTTTCTTGAAAAAAAAAATCTCATTTTGTCTGTCGTAGTTGACGTGTACCTATGATGAAAATTACAGGCCTCTCTCATCTTTTTAAGTGGGAGAACTTGCACAATTGGTGGCTGACTAAATACTTTTTTCCCCACTGTATGTGTTTTTCATAGGTGAAAGTAAAAATACATATATTTTGGTATTTTCTTTGTAAATGTTTGAATTATAGGAGTATCCATAAACAAATATGTTTGTTGAAAATAGGAAAGGGAGAGCTATATTTCAAACCTATTTCTGAGTTCATAGGTCAAGCCATGTGGTAGCTAGCATATTAATTAGCATTGGGGGGTGGTAGAGGATGGTTGTCACAATCCAATTGCTTGATGACTCACCCTGAATTTAATTCCTCTGCTCTATCAATCGCTACATACCTTTAATTTGAGTCTACTACAAGTCATTTGTGCATGTGACTTCATTGTAACAAATTCATCAGAGATTGGATCGTCTCTAACAAATCTAATCAATCAGAGTATCAAAGTTGATGACGTCATCATGTAGGCCGGCTCTGGCCCAACCCATCAGTTTCTGGGACCAATCAGAACGGTCAGAATGTGTTTTCATTCTAGAAGAAACGTAAGTTTGGCCGGAGCCTTGTGGATGGGGAGCCAGACAAACAATCCAACCCATTGTAACATACTGTATTGTTGGGGACATTGAAACTATCAGTATACAATAAATCCCAAGTTATTTTGTGCTTGTGCTATAAAGAGTTCCCTTAGTTGCCTCTCTCTCACACACATCTTTTTTCTGTCACACACCCACACACATGGACCCCAGGAAGAGTAGCGGCTGCCTTGGCAACGGCTAAAGGGGATCCTAATAAATGCAAAAAGATGAGTGTGCAAACACACGCATACACACACACATTTACTCTAAATGTGATATGTTATTCTCAAGGCATAAAATGCTCAATTCTGTCAGGAATATTGTTCAATCAAAGAATGGCTATTTCTAAGACTGTGCTCTATGTAGCTTCATTTCCTGTTACAAAAGGAATAAGTTACTAGCAAACATTGTGACAACCAACCCCATACTGTGTGATAACCAACCCAGCGATGGGGCTGCTTGTCATTAGTGGACAGAGTGTGTTTGATGGCTTATAACTCCATGTTGGAATAAGATATGAGGATAAAAGGGTCTCCATTCCAACCCAAGACCTTGGTCTTTGTCCTGATGTTGAAAAGTATTGTAAGATATACTGGTACTGAGAAATACACACCAGAGTAAAAAGTGTGACAACCAATCCCGGTCTTCCCTATATCTCCACCTCAACTCCACCAATGCGGTAGGACGGGTGTTTGGAGCAGAAGCATGAAACTCTTCCCACAGTTGACACCCGCCTCTGGCCATATGGCACAAGGGCTGGGTACCTTGGCAACGTCCTGACCTTGGTCACACTAACACACCGGAGAGATGGCGGTGACAAGCACACCTCGCCCCATGCATGTCTAAACACCTCTGCTAGCCTTCTGTTCTCTGCTCAGCCTCGCCTCGTTCAACACTCGTCGCCTTGTTACGTGTCTGAGAAATGTTCCTGGTCTATTCGGGGGCAGTCTGTAGGATTTTCTGTTCAAAAGGGCCAGGGTGACACAGAGTAGGATATTGTCTAGGTTTGAAGAAGTGACAAATCAATGTGCCAACTATTGTGAATCTTCTGTTTGCACAAAGAGATTACATCCCACATCACGGACGTGGGCCCACATCAGAATAAATAAACCAATATTCTGTGCAAGACGTAGTACACAAACAGTTTCCCTTCTTGCCATGCATAAATGGCTAAACATGTCTAAACATGGCTAAACGTGTGTGTGTGCAGGCGTGCGTGCGTGTGGTTATATGTGTGCGTGTGTGAGCGTGTGTCCCAGAAAGCAGCATCCAACAGTGCAGTGAAAGAGCAGGGGGTTGATGAGCTTAAATCATGCCTTTATTCAGTCACTCAACCACTGTAGTGCATTGACCACCAGCCCTCTGCTAAAGTTGGTGTGCTGAATTGATAACTCATGTGAATAAATATAAACTTGGCAGTTCTCTGATGTCTGGCGATAGATCACTATTTAGCATTGACCTCTCCCCCTCTACTATTACACAGTATTTCCAATACATGTTTATGAGTATTCATCATCTAACACATTATTTGTTCGCAACATGTATGACATTTACTGTAAAAAAAAAAAAAAAAAGAAGAAGAAGAATCAGAGATTCAGCGATTGTTGGAAAAAACTAATACATTCTTCTTATACGGTCTTATAAAAGTCAAATTGAGCATTTATTTGATACTTCTTGTCATTGTTCTGGAAAAGTGCGATGGAGACGAAGGGCCTTGTGTGTGACATACAGCACTTATCATAAACTAATGGAGCATCTTGTAAAAAGATACTTCCCTGTATTACCTGCTCACAACGATGAAATATAGTCCAGGTGGCTTGGGAGTGTAAGGACACATTGTCTACTCTACGTTCTGTGGTGTTACAGACTCTGTTAAAGTGATTGCATCAGATATTTCACAATATCTTTGGAAATGAAGATGATCAGTGATCAGGCACTTCAAAAAAGGGTCCTCTTGACGAAAGTAGCATGTCAGTTGAAAAAGACCGTTTGAAGAGACTGTTCAAATTGCAGCCCAAACTTCTGCTTTCCAAAATTGTACTATGTTTATGTGTCATTCTACATGCAACGTTTCCACCTTCAAATAACTTTAAATGTCAATAGTAATATATAATATATCTCACAACTAAGCAGAAACCAAAGTATTCTCAAACATGTATTGTATATTAGCTGGAGGGAGAAACTTGAGTCTAGAAGCTCAGGCACTTTCTCTGTCACTCAGTGGAAGAGACATCCGTAAACCACGCAGAGCAGCCACACAGCTCTCTGGGGCTTCAGCACATCAATCACACAAATACAGACAGACACACACACACACACACTGAGGCTGCATCTGTCAGAATGTATTTAATGTGCGACCTCATAAAAAATGTGTGTATTTGTTTATGTGTGTACTTGAGAGAAAGATATAGCTTCTGTATGTTTAACTATGAATCTTTACCTGTTTCTAACCCCTTTCTCTGCTCTGTTAAATCCACACCTGTGTTTACATCCTTCATATTCTCCTGTTCTGTTAGGAGGCATGACTGGACGTGTGATGGTCTGCAGAGTTGCCTTTGAAAGAATGCAGTGTGTAGACATCAGTAGGCTTGCACGTCCTATACATACATGATCTTCTTTATCCCCAGCGATCCTGCACCGGCATGCCTTTCACAGAGAAAAGTCTAATCCATCACTGCCGCTCAGTGGCTGCATCCCAATACTCTAAAATGGCACCCAGCTTGAATCTCCTTGTGTCCGAACCTGAAAAGAATTGATGGGAGAATGTCATAGAGGTACCCATGGGTATGCTATCACCAGTCCATTATTTCTAGAAAGATGCAGATGAAGGAAACAAGACGCAGGTTAGCGTTTTTCAGCATGAATCTTGTACTGGAGGCAGCTCTGCAGAGTGGTCACTAGTTGGCACAGCCACAAAGTCATAACATCGGATTTTAAACCTAACCCTAACCTTAACCACACTGGCAAACTGTGACCTTAAATTAAGACCAAAAAGCACATTTCTGTTTTTCTGAATTTTTACAATATAGCCAGTTTTTACTTTGCAGCTGGCCTACAGTGGCTTGCGAAAGTATTCACCCCCCCTTGGCATTTTTCCTATGTTGTTGCCTTACAACCTGGAATTAAAATGGATTTTTTGGGGGTTTGTATCATTTGATTTACACAACATGCCTACCACTTTGAAGATGCAACATATTTTTTCTTGTGAAACAAACAAGAAATAAGAAAAAAAAAATGAAAACTTGAGTGTGCATAACTATTCACCCTCCCAAAGTCAATACTTTGTAGAGCCACCTTTTGCAGCAATTACAGCTGCAAGTCTTGGGGTATGTCTCTATAAGCTTGACACATCTAGCCACTACGAGTTTTGCCCATTCTTCAAGGCAAAACTGCTCCAGCTCCTTCAAGTTGGATGGTTTCCGCTGGTGTACAGCAATCTTTAATTCATACCACAGATTCTCAATTGGATTGAGGTCTGGGCTTTGACAAGGCCATTCCAAGACATTTAAATGTTTCCTCTTAAACCACAGAAGTGTTGCTTTAGCAGTATGCTTAGAGTCATTGTCCTGCTGGAAGGTGAACCTCTGTCCATGTCTCAAATCTCTGGAAGACTGAAACAGGTTTCCCTCAGGAATTTCCCTGCCATCCATCATTCCTTCAATTCTGACCAGTTTCCCAGTCCCTGCCGATGGAAAAACATCCCCACAGCATGATTCTGCCACCACCATGCTTCGCTGTGGGGATGGTGTTCTCGGGTTGATGAGAGGTGTTGGGTTTGCGCCAGACATAGCGTTTTCCTTGATGGCCAAAAAGCTCAAATTTAGTCTCATCTGACCAGAGTACCTTCTTCCATATGTTTAGGGAGTCTCCCACATGCCTTTTGGCGAACACCAAACGTGTTTGCTTATTTTTTTCTTTAAGCAATGGCTTTTTTCTGGCCACTCTTCCGTAAAGCCCAGCTCTGTGGAGTGTACGGCTTAAAGTGGTCCTATGGACAGATACTCCAATCTCCGCTGTGGAGCTTTGAAGCTCCTTCAGGGTTATCTTTGGTCTCTTTGTTGCGTCTCTGATTAATGCCCTCCTTGCCTGGTCCGTGAGTTTTGGTGGGCGGCCCTCTCTTGGCAGGTTTGTTGTGGTGCCATATTTCTTTCAATTTTTTAATAATGGATTTAATGGTGCTCTGTGGGATGTTCAAAGTTTCTGATATTTTTTTTAGAACCCAACCCTGATCTGTACTTCTCCACAACTGTCACGACTTCCGCCGAGGCTGCCTCCCCTCCTTGTTCGGGCAGGTGTCGGCATTCGGCGTCACCGGCTTACTAGCTACTGCCGATCCATTTATCATCACTCCATTTGTCTTGTCTTCAATCACACACACCTGGTCCTTATTCCCTCATTAGTCATTGTATAAGTGTTCCCTCTGCTTCCTTGTCTGTGTGGGTAATTGTTTATTGTGGAGGTTAGTGAAGCTCGGTGGAGCTCGTGTATTTTGTATCGACGGGAGTATTTCCTGTGTGCCTTGTATTATCCAGTGCGCCTGTTTTGTGCCCTGGAGTGTGTTTGACGCATTTCTGCGTATACCTGTATTTTGCTGATTAAAGCCTGTTATTCTGTGATTTACCCTCCTGCGCCTGACTCCTTCAACACCACCTCATCACAACAACTTTGTCCCTGACCTGTTTGGAGAGCTCCTTGGTCTTCATGGTGCCGCTTGCTTGGTGGTGCCCCTTGCTTAGTGGTGTTGCAGACTCTGGGGCCTTTCAGAACAGGTGTGTATATATATATAATTATTTTTAAAAAAATCACCAATTTGGACTATTGTCCATTATATGAAATCCAAATAAAATTCCATTTAAATTACAGGTTGTAATGCAACAAAATAGGAAAAACGCCAAGGGGGTTGAATACTTTTGCAAGGCACTGTATCTAAGGGGAAATCTCTCATGTATTTACCAGGACAAGAGTCATGACAATAAACGTCAACCTGCGAACAAGACAAGGAAAGAGACACTTTAGGGTATGCTAGGAGAATACTACTATCATCAATGTTCTCTATTCCTGGTTTTATGTTTCCAGAGTCATTCAAGGTAGGCCTGTAAGGGATGAGGGCACAACAGCACAAACTATGCCTTGTCATCTAAAGGGTTTTGCCAGACAGGTATAATTTTCCTCAATTACAGGTATTATCAGGAAAATGGTGGCCATTTCCATCACAGCAGTATCATAGTCAATACCATACTGCAGTATGAAAGACCTCTGATGAGCTACAGTACATAGAGGAAGAGCTAGCTACACCGAGGAAGATTACCTAT